>NC_068963.1:465278-676852 GCF_026419915.1 Harpia harpyja | reverse complement strand
GAGTTTTAGAAAGCAGGCATTCTTTATTGCAGCGCTGGATGCACGGGGGATAGTTTCTTCTAACGTGCATACTGCTACCTACAGCAAGCAAAGATTATATTGTTCTAATATATATATATATTTTCATTTTATTTCCTGGAATTGTCATACAAATTCATGTTATTTCCCAGAAATTATTTACATAGTGTCCGCCCTTTTGGGCATGCACTATTAAATGGGTCGGTGGTCTTTTGGGGTCTTCGAAACCCTCTGGTGGTCATTTGCTTGGTGTCCGCTAATTGAACTTCCCTTAAGGCATGCGCAGTGTGGGTCATCTCAGGTGGTTCGTCTCTTCTTCCCCGTTAGCTGGTCCTTGCAAGTTTTTAATCACAAAGCTCAGCAGAACTTAAGGCTTCCTACCTATTTGTGCACACTGTTAACAAACCTCAAGGTTTTCTCACATACCAAAAGTTTCAAAGTTGCTCAAGCAAGCACAAATTAAGCGCTACGAAATACGATGGAGTCTTTCAACTCCAGCCTTTATTCAAGGCATCACTAGGGTCCCTTAAGGGGGTTTTGGGGTGTCCTAAGGGGATATAGGGGGTTCTGGGGGGGGGCCCAAGGGGGCTTTGGGGGCCCCTAAGTGAGGTTTGGGGGGATGGTCCCAGGCAGGTTTTGGGGGTGTGCAAGGGAGTTTTTGGGTGTCCCGGGGGATAGAGGGGATCCCTAAGGGGTCCAGGGGCCCCCTCCTATGTGAGAGCATAGCTTTGGGGGGAGTGTTGGTGTCTCCAGAGGGGTACTGGGGGGCCCTAAGCAGGGGTTTGGGGACCCTGAAGAGGTTTTGGGGTGGCCCAGAGGAATATAGGGGACATTAAGAGTACTAGGGTGTCCCAGGGAGATATAAGGGTCTTTTAAGGGGGTTTTGGAGTCCCCATGGGTGGCATTGGGTGTCCTAAGGGGGTTTTGGGGAGCCTAAGGGGGTTTGGGGTCCCTAAGAGGGTTTTGAGGGTCCCAAGCTGGTATTGGGGTCCCTAGAGAGGATATTGGGGTGTGCTAGGGTGGGGCACTAAGGGAGCTTTGGGGGTCCCTAAGGGGGTATTGGGGATATTGGGGGACTCCAAGGGAATGTTGGGGGGGTCCTGAGGGGATATTGGGGTTCCTTAAGAGGGTTTTGTGGTGCCCGAGGGGGATGGGAGGGGCTCTAAGGGTGATTTCAGGGTCCCTAAGGGGATAATGGATGGGGGGGGGGTCGGGGTCCCAGGGCAGGTTTGGGGGTGCCTGTGGGGGGTCAGGGTCTGGGGGTCCCCAAGGGGTAAGTTGCGGTTTGGGGGGGGGTTCCATGGGCAGATTTGGGGGTTCGGGTGGGGGATGTCAGTTTTGGGGTGCTCCCCCAAACTCACTGCCCCCCCCAGGCACATGCGCAGGACAGCCTGTGCTGGCGGGGGGGCCCCCGCCCCCTGCCCCTTACCAGCAGCAGCAGCACGACTGACATTCCCTGGGGGGCCGAGGGGGGGCCACCCCGGAGGAGTGCCTATATTAGAGGGGGGACCTGAGAAGCCACACCCCACTTAAAGCCACACCCACCCAAAGTCACACCCCCGAGCCACACCCTCCATCACACCCTCAGTACCCCCATCCCCCCCCAACCACACCCCCAAGGGAAGGGTGCCCCAACCCCCGCCCCGCACCCATGGGACCCTCCTAGAGCCCTCTCAGCACCCGTGGGACCCCCCCAGCACCCTGGGGACCCCCCTCCAGCTCCCTCCAGCACCCATGGCACCACCCCTGGCCCCCTTCCTTGCACCCGTGGGACCCCCCAGCACCCAGAGGACCTCGCCAGATGTCCCCCCAGCACCCATGAGGGGTTGGAGGGGTCCCAGAGGGTTTGGGGGGGGCCCCAGGGGGTTCGGGGTCCCCGCTCTCACCAGGCGGGCGAAGGGCCCGGGGCGCAGCAGGAGGCGGGTGCTGCTCGGGTACTTGCGGATCTCCTGCAGGGCCCGCTGGCCCGGCCGGCGCCCTGGGGGGATGGGTGGGGATGGGGGGGGACAGGGGGACAGAGTCAGGGGCTGCCAAACCAGAGGGGGGAACATGGGGACCCAGGGGGGGTAAACAGAGAGGGGTGGGGTGGGGGGGATCTATAGGGTCCAGGCAGGGAGTAGGGAGGGATCTCTAGGGTCCGGGGAGGGTCAGGGAAGGGTCTATAGGGTTCAGGGGGGGTCTATAGGGCCTAGGAGAGATCCATAGGGTGTGGGGGAGCAGGGAAAGGGGGGATCTATAGGGCCTGGGGCGGCTGAGGGTGGAGGGACCCATGGGGTCTGGGGAATCTATATGGGCCACGTTTGGGGAAAGGGAAGGAGCTGTAAGGTTTTGGGGTATCTATAGGGCCTGGGGGGGGGGGGGAATTATCTATAGGGCCAGGGGAGTGACAGGGGGATCTATAGGGTCCAGAGGGATCTATCTGGCCCAGGGCAGGGAATAACAGAGGGATCCAGGCAGTCCAGGGGATCTATATGGTCCAGACTTGGGGGGAGGCAGGGATCCACAGGGTCCTGGGGGGGGGGGGGGGAGGTGTATGTAACTTCCAGGAGAGATCTTTAGGGCCTGGAGCAGGAGGGCGTGGTGGGGTCTGGGGGTCGGGGGAATCTACAGGGGCTGGGTTCAGTGAAAGGAGGGAACTATAAGGTTGGGGGGGCGATATCTACAGGGTCCAGGGGGGAAAGGGAGTGATCTATAGGGGCTGGGGGGATCTATAGGACTGGGGGGGAATGGGGAATTTATAGGGTTTGGGGGGATCTATAGCTCTAGATGGAGGGAAGGGAGGGACCTAGAGGTAACTCTGGGGAGGTGGCTCAGGGCACCAGCTGGGCAGCAGATTTCTTTCTAGGATCTTGGCATTGCTCTCTTCTCCCACCCACGCTGCAGCTTTCTTCACAGCCGCAAGGCTGCTCCCTCTCAAAGCGTCCCACCTCGATCCACCCCATTTGTCTGCCTTTGGCCCTTCTGCCTTTGCAGCCCTCCAGGAGAGCCTTTGGGAGGCCCTTAGCTGTCCCCTCCCACAGCTTCTGGGGTTTCCCCACTGTTCAGGTCCTTTCCGGAGGAAAGGGCAGGACCTTTGCACAGCTCTCTTTGCAGGACACGGCGGTGGGCATGGAGGACTCTCCAGAGGACAGCAGCTCCTCTGCACCAGCCAGCACCAGCCAGCTAAGCCGGGCAGGTGCACGGGAGGCATCTGCAGGCTGGCCAGGCAGGCTCAGCATCGCCTCCTACGTGGGCTCCTGCTTGCATCGCTTCTTCTGCGGCTGCCTAAGGCTGGTGTCCAGAAGGAAAGCTGCGTGCCCGGTCCGCTCTCCACCATTTGCCCCTCTGCACGCTGTGCAAGAAGACAGCAACAAAGAGGAGCAGGGATTCAGCCCTTCTTCCCGCTGCCAGAGGAACGGTGCCAGGGAGAGGGCCCAGAGCAGATCCCCGCAGTGGGGAAGAGATGTCCGCAGCTGGTTGGTGGACACCACAGACTACGACCACTCAACAGGGAGGAGGAGGAGGAGGAGAACTAGTCCTCCAGGTCGTGATCACACTCCCAGGGATGATGCTGCTCCAGACCCCTCCAACGGTATCTCCCAGTCAGGTCCTGCACCCAGCGCTGCTCGGGAGCAAACCCTGCCAATACAGAAGCAGAGCAGATCCCTGCAGCAGGGCTACGCTCTCCGCAGCCGGGTTTTGGAGACCACAGACTACCACCGCTCAGCGAGGAGGAAGGGGAGGTGGAGAGCAAGTCCTCCACGTCATGACAGAGCCCCAAGGGATGATGCAGCTGCAGGGCCCTCCAATGCCAGCTGCAAGCGGGCTCCCACACCCAGGGCTGCTCGGGAGCACGCTCAGCTGTGGCAGAGAGAGCGGAGCAGATCCCCACATCGGGGCTATGACCTCTGCGGCCGGTTTGTGGACACCACCGAGTGTGACCGCTCAGCAGGGAGGAGGAGGGTTTCAGCACCGCGGAGATGCACATCAGGCAATCACTCGGGGGTGCTGAGATGGTGACGGGGGCAGATTGTCGACCTGGATGAGGGAGGAGCATGGCATCTGACTGCGGCAGTGCCGGAGAGGAATCCAGGAATCCAGGAAGCATCAAAACTTCCCGCAGCAGGGACCAAGCTGCACAAAGGGCACCAGCAGCCCACCCTGTCCCTCCTCCCAGAGCTGCCTCTGGCCAGGAAGAGCTCAGAGAGACCTTCCAGAGACTTGGACAGCTCTGCCGGCTGGCCTGCCTGCCCACAGGTCCCTCCAGGAAGAGCTTTAATCCGTGTTCAGCTTTTGGGATCGCCTTGCAGAAACAGCACTCATTTGCACCCAGCAGAACAGATTTGACATTATCAACACTTACTTGATTGGATCATATTCATGGCAGGACTGGATCATCATAGCTTTTATTTTACCTTCTTCAGAAGCACTGGCTTCAGCCAGATTGGCAGTCTGTTTAACAGGCAATTATTTGACACACCCATTAGAAACACGTTTAAGCCCACACAGCCAAAGACAACACCGCTCACCCAGTCCTGTAAAGAGCAGCACAACACTACCTGAGGTTGCATGAAAACAGCTGCTTATAGAAAATACCGTTGTCCTGAAAATGTTCTGGGGACCCCTTACACCATTATTACATGGTGTTTGTGTGCGTGTTAACCTACTTGACAAGAGCATTCTTGGGCACTCAAAACCTTAGGCTCTGTTTGTACCTTACAGAAAGACTTGCGTAACCAATCCAATTGTCTTCCAAGTGGACTGAAGCTATATGTAGACAACATTACATGATCCAGTATTTTTAAGGTGTTTTTTAAGCTCCAGCCTATTTGAAGAAGACATGCACTGTACATTTAATTGAGAAAGATGCATGCAAGTATCCTTCTTTACATTTTGCAGCATTAAAGGGACACACAACTTAAGAGTCAGGGAAGTTGTTTTTGCTTGCTGAAATGCAGCTTCCGACACAGAAGCATTAAAGGGAAGCAAGCTTTTTATAATCCCTCGGCAGTCCACACTGCATGTTTCCCCCTCTACTAACTTCTTCATATTAAGTGATTTAACTACAGTAAGCACAACCTGCAGTTTCTTCCAGTTGACTGTGTCCTTTTAACATACAAATTGTAATATCAACCTTATGCAGAACTAGAACTTCAAATTATTGAAGCCAGCTGATTTTTTTAAAGTAGTATTTGTTCCAATGTTTTTATTTCACACTAGTCCAGATCCAAGCAGGGTCTAAGGGAGAGGCTGTAAATGATGTGGACCTTCAAGCACCTAGCATTCAGATCAGCCACTCATGGTTTTGTTTTTATATGCGGTCATTGCCAAAAGCATCCAGCTAGTTTCAACATTCTATTAAATGGATGTTTCATAGACACCAGTTTTTCTCCACAGCAACGTAATCCAGATCAACATCTACGAACCCAGGCCTGCGGGGGAGGACCCAGGCGTCCGGGGATGCAGGCAGCAGGAGGACCCGTTCATCTGGACGTGCAGGCAGCAGGCAGCCCCAGGTGTCCGGGTAGTGGACCAGGGTGTCCAGGGGTGCAGGCAGCCCCAGACGTCTCAGCATAGAGGCATCAGGCAGCCCCAGGCAGCCCCTGCCTGCAGTCCTGTGGACTCCCCAGCCCCATACAGACCATATAACCCCGCCCCGGGGCCATATAGACCTTAAACCACCCCCCCCACGCACCTATATAGATCATCCCAGCCCCATAATACCCCCATGACTGCCCCTCCCAACCCCATACAGCCTCCCCAACCCCATATAGAACACCCAGCTCCATAAGAGAATTGGGGGAAAAAAAGTCAAACTCATGGGCTGAGATAAGAACACTTTAATAGGACAGAAAGCAAGAAAATAATAATGATAGTAATAACAACACTAAAATGACAATAATAATAATAATAATAGGATTGGAATATACAAGTGATGCATGCTTGGGGCCCCTCCCCGACTCCTGGGTCCCCTACCAGCTCCCTGAAGAGGAGGTGACCGATGGTGCTGCAAGTGTAGAAGGGGAAAACCTCAAAGGGGGCCAGGGGGGCCTATGAGAGACTGAAAGAGTTGATGTCTCAAACACTGCGGTGGGGCAAGTTCTGCTCAACTGACCGACTCCGCATAACAAGGAACCCCAGGGCAAAAGAAGCGGATCAGCACCCATCAGCAACAGGAGGGGGGGTGCAGGAGGGTGCACAGCTCCCTGTTCTGATGTGCTGTTCCGGCACACTGAGCAGCACAGCTCACCCTGCATGGCCAAAGACCGTGTCTGCAGGGAGGGGGAGGTTATTCCCCAAACGACCCCCACGCCCAAAAGCTCACAAACTGATCAGGAGACCTCATGAGTTCGAGCGCCCGCCCGAAGGAGGGCCAAGGATGAGCACACAAACTGAAGCCCCACGTCGTGCGCAAGCCCACCGGGACTGGAGCCCTCGGCTGACTGGCCCAACGCTGGACCCAGGACCGGTGACATCTTTCTCTTCCTTTTTCTCTCTCTGTCTTGTTCTCTCTTTCTTTTTGCTTTCCCACAATCCCTACGCCTCATCCCTTTAGGCACAAACCGCTGACCAAGCCTGGGACTAGGAGTGGATTCAGCTGCCCCCAGGCTCCTCTCTGAGAAGGAGCCTAGAAAGCAAGGGGGTCTGCTCCGAACCTCCTGACCCAACGGGGGGGATCTCCTTCTGCCCTGAAGTGATGGACATGGTCACCACAGGGGACACGGGTCCCTGAGGTAGCTCCACGCCAGCTCCTGTTGTGAGAAAGCCCACCACCTCCTGTTATACCTCCCAAGTTCAGTGTCACCTTAATTTAGCCTGAAGGAATTCCGAATTGAACACGACTCCCTGGTCTGTCCAGCCCAGGTCGTGACAGGGGCCCGCCGTGGGAACAGAGCTCCTGCGGGGGGGGGTGTCAGAAGGGGGTTTTGGGGGCACAGGGGGGTATTGGGAGACCCCCAAGGGAGTACTGGGGTACCTTAAGGGGGTTTTGGGGTGTCCTTAGGGGATATAGGGGATCCAAGGGGGCTTTGGGGGGCCCTAAGTGAGGCTTGGGGGGGGATGGTCCCAGGCAGGTTTTGGGGGTCTCCAAGGGAGTTTTGGGGTGTCCCAGGGGGATAGAGGGGATCCCTAAGGGGTCCAGGCCCTTCCCTATGTGAGAGCATAGCTTTGGGGGGAGTGTTGGTGTCTGCAGGGGGGTACTGGGGGGCCCTAAGCAGGGGTTTGGGGACCCTGAAGGGGTTTTGGGGTGGCCCAGAGGAATATAGGGGACGTTAAGAGGGTATTGAGGTGTCCCAGGGAGATATAAGGGTCCTTTAAGGGGGTTTTGGAGTCCCCATGGGTGGCATTGGGTGTCCTAAGGGGGTTTGGGGTCCCTAAGAGGGTTTGAGGGTCCCAAGATGGTATTGGGGTCCCTAGAGAGGATATTGGGGTGGGGCACTAAGGGAGCTTTGGGGGTCCCTAAGGGGGTATTGGGGATATTGGGGGACTCCAAGGGAATGTTGGGGGGTCCTGAGGGGATATTGGGGTTCCTTAAGAGGGTTTTGTGGTGCCCGAGGGGGATGGGAGGGGCTCTAAGGGTGATTTCAGGGTCCCTAAGGGGATAATGGATGGGGGGGGGGGTCGGGGGTCCCAGGGCAGGTTTGGGGGTGCCTGGGGGGGGTCAGGGTCTGGGGGTTCCCAAGGGGTAAGTTGTGGGTTGGGGGGGGGGGGTTCCAGGGGCAGGTTTTGGGGGTTCGGGTGGGGGGTGTCAGTTTTGGGGTGCCCCCCCAAACTCACTGCCCCCCCAGGCACATGCGCAGGACGGCCCGTGCGGGCAGGTGAGGCGGCGGAGGTGCGGCTCCCGCCCCCCCCCCCCCCCGTCCTTTACCAGCAGCAGCAGCACGACTGCCATTCCTGGGGGGGGGCAACGTGGGTGCACCCCAGAGGAGTGCCTATATTAGAGGGGGGACCCGGGAAGCCACACCCCTTTGAAGCCACACCCCCGAGCCACCCTCCATCACCCCCTCAGTACCCCCATCCCCCCCAAACTGCACCCCCAAGGGGTGCTGCGCCCCAACCCCCGCCCCGCACCCATGGGACCCTCCTAGAGCCCTCTCAGCACCCGTGGGACCCCCCCAGCACCCTGGGGACCCCCCTCCAGTTCCCATGGGACCCGCTCAGCACCCATGCCACCACCCCAGGCCCCTTCCTGGCACGTATGGTCCCCCCCTGCACCCACAGCACCCCCTCAGAGGTCCCCCCAGCACCCACAGAACCCCCTGATGTCCCCCCAGCACCCACAGAACCCCCCTGCCAGACCCACCCCAGCAGCAGCAGCACCCTCCGGGGGGGGAGTTCAACAACACCCATTTATTGGGGTGCCTGCAGTGGGTGGGGGGGTCCCTCAGACCCCCCCCACCTCCAGCCCCTGCCGGCACCGGGCCAGCTGCAGGTCCTTGGGGTTGAGGGTGACGCGGCGGGATGCAGGGAGCAGAGGTGGGCATCCTCCAGCACCCATGGGACCCCTCCCGATGTCCCCCCAGCACCCATGGGACCACCCCCCCCCACAGCACCCACGTCCTGCAGGGCCACCATTGCCATGTGCTGCCACCAAGAGCCCACCCCCCCGAGTGAAGAGCAAGCTGATCTCCCACACCTGGGGACACGGGGACAGCGGGGGGGGACACCATGGGGACACCCGGGGGGGCACCCTGGGGACAGCCTGGGCATGGGGACACCCTGGGGACACCCTACCCCAGGGCAAGGGACACCCTGGGGATGGGGAGATGGGGGACACCACCCTGGGGATGGGGACATGGGGACACTGCCAACCTGGGGACACCCCGGGGACAGGGCCAGGGGGACAGGGCCACCCTGGGGACTGGGACATGGGGGACACCACCCTGGGGATGGGGAGATGGGGGACACCACCCTGGGGACTGGGACATGGGGGACACCATGCCCTGCGGACAATGCCGGCATGGGGACACTGTGGCTGTGGGGACATGGGGACAGTGCCACCATGGCGGGAGGGGCACAGGGGACACCATGTCCTGGGGGACACCGTCGGGGGGCAGGAGGGGACCCAAGGACCTTTGGGGGGGACGAGGACACCGTGTCATGGGGGGAGGGGAGGGGACCTGCGTCATGGCGGGGAACGAGGACACTGGGGGCTGTGACAGTGCTGGGGACATGGGGGTCCCATTGGGGGGGGTGCTGGGGATGGGAGGGGCCCGGGAGGATTTTGGGGGTCCTGGGGGGGGGGGGGGGGTCAGGTTCAGGACAGGGAACAGGCCAGAGAGAGGATGGGAAAACAGAGAGGGGTGCCGATCAGGACAAAGCGATGGAGGAGGGCAAGGCTGCGACGGCCTGCAGGACAGAGAGAGACGGCAAAAACGAGGGACGGGGAGCAGGGAAGAGGGACAAGACGAGGCAAGTGCAGGGAGAGGTGGGGTGACAGAGGAAGAGAGAGCCTTGGAGAAGAGGGAGAGGGGGGTCAGGGAGCAGAGCCCCGTCCCAGAGAGGAGGAGAGGTCCAGGTGTGAGGGTCGAGCCCCAAGGGACTGTCCTGAGAGCCTGGACAACGCCCCGAGAGACCCAACATGGACGCCGCGGGGAGGGGCCCGGCGTCCCTTCTCCTGACTGACTGGGGTCTCGGCCACTCCTGGAAGCGGGGCGGGAGAAGCTTCCAGAAGGCCGGGGCCTGGGGCCCAGAAATAGGGGCACAGAGGAGCAAAAAGCCCCTGTCTCACTCCCTCTCGACACCGAATTCCCCGGTTGGCAGTTGCGACGCTGGAGCCGGGGCTGGTGAGCTCTCTCCACCCGCCACCCCCCTTTCTCTTCAAGTTGTTAAGGCAAGGCCTGAACCTTGGTTTCCCATAGAGCCACATAGCTTCGGTAGATACACCTGTGAGGGGGCCACTGTTTGCAGAATATTTGTTCTACAGAATTCTCCCAGCAAGGTTGGTGTTTATGTATGGACCTTGAGTGTAATCTCACCTTAATCCACACTGAGGGGTTTTGCAAATCTCGGTCTCTTCCCCCCTCCCCACAGGTGGGACGTGACAACCGGGGAGCAAAAAAACTTACACAGAGGGAAAGGGGACGGGGCAGGGAGGGACTGGGACACAGAAGAGGGGTGACGTGACCCCAAGGGCCCAGGACTCGCCGGAGTTCCTGCTCTCTGCCCTGCCAGGCGAAATTTAGAGTTCAGGCACTTCTTTCCCTGATCTGTCTGTCCTTTCCTCCCTTCCTCTTCTGTAGCTCCACTCACTCGACTGTCCTCCACCGCAGAGAACACGTTGGTGCCTTGCAGCTCTTACAACACGAGGCTTCCTAGGTACACAGCCCTGCACCTGCGCACACACGCTCTACGTGGCCGTGCTGTAATTTTCCTTACTTATTTGTACAGGGAGCAGGACAGAGAGGTGTGGAGAGAGAAAAAAATAGCAACTGGCTCTAGGACAGACAGCGAGGAATTAGAAAATACAGTCAGGGAGTCAGAGAAAGAAAGAGGAAGAAAAAAATAGTGATGGACTAAAGATAGAGAGGGAGGAATAAAAAATGGGGGCAGGGGGCTGGACAGAGAGTGATGGGGAGGGCCCAAAAATAGCAGTTCTGGGCAGCTGCCCCCATTTCTTGAGCACTCCCCAGGAACTGCATTACTGGGAGCCTCAAGAAATGTGCTGCCTGCAAAAGCCCTGCCTTGGGCCCGATCCTGTGCCCTGATATTGGTGACAGTCATCACCTTGCAGAGTGTTCAGGACTGGGGAAAAAAAGGCCAGCTGGGAGGAAGAAACTTACCCAGCTGTTTTTTTGTTTGTTTGCTTGTTGGTTTTGCTTTTAAAAAATACGGTTTCAGCTCTAAAGACCACCTGCAAGGAAGAAGGAACCAGGCGTACCACGTTGGACACATTTAAGGCCCAAACCCACTCAACAGCCACACAAACCACCGCTCACTCACGCTGCACACACTCCACCACCTGCCTGCAGGTACAGGCAGCCGCCCTTGTTTCTTGAGTGCTCCCCAGGAGTGGCACCACCAGGTACCTCAAAAAACCACGCTGCCTGCAAAAACTTGAGCACAGCTGAATTCTGGGCAATTTTGCCTCTTTTTAGGCCTGCTGGTTAAAGACTCATCTGTCAAGAGGTGGCTCAGGACCATGCCAGGGCCGGCGGCACTGCTTTCTGAATCCTGTGGCAGCGATAGGCAGAGGGACGGGTTGTCAAATGCCAGGGCCGGGTATGCGTGCAGGGTGTCAGGGTCAGCCCTGCCTGGTTTTTCCCAGTGCAGCCCCAGCTGGTGTCGGCCCCGTGCTGCAGCCCTGGGGCAGAGTCTCAAGGACCCGGGCATTTCTGCAGGCGCTGCACTCTGCTGGGCCCCACCGCCGGCTGCCCTGGGCTTCCCCCGTTCTCTCCAGCTCTGCTTTCTGCCAGCGCGGGGTGCATGACAGAATGGCTTGCCCACTGCCCCCAGCCAGTCCTGAGCCGTGTCTGCAGCTCGTACGCGGTGTCCACGTCACACAGCTGATTTGGGGGTGGCAGGTCTCTCTTGTGGCACCCTGGGAATGGGGGCAAAGCAAGCCCTCATTGCTACTTTTTGATCTTGTCCGCAGGGAGAGCAAGAGGAGACGTACTGTCTGCTGGAGAGCATCCTTCACAGAGGTGACAGCCAACTGCACGTGACAGCAACGCTGGGACCTGCCTGACAGCAAAGGTGCCCGGTGGCCGCAGAGCAGCCCAGGTGAGCTGGTTCTCTTGGAGGCCACCAAAGCAGCCTTCCTCCACCCCTGGTTTTGGTGAGATACGGAGCAGCGCAGGGATGTTTCTCAGGCATCCAGGCCTGAGGAGGGCTTGCCAGTGCCCCCATGAGAGATCCTCCTCCTGGGAAGCACCTCCTCATAGAGCAAAGGCTCTATTCAGCCTGGGTACGGGTGCCCCGCGCGGTGTCTCAAGGAGGACGGGGTCATCTGCCTGGTGGCTCTGACACAGAAATGGTGGGCTGAAACCCCGTAGGCGTGGCTGGCCGGTTCAAAGTCTCTGAGTGCCTCAGCCTTTCTCCCCGAGAGTGTTTAAGCCAGGCACTTTTTCAGGGTGTGACAGATGATGTCAAGATGGATGCTGGTGACATCCCGGTGGCTGTGTCCCACTCCCACTTCAGAGTTGTGATGTCTGAAATCTGGGGCCACCTGAAGGCCCTGGCAGAGATCTCCAGGGAGTTTGTGTTCAATGTTTTGCTCTCTTAGGGCTACCATGTGCTAGTGTTCTGGGATGCTAGGGTTGCAGTTCACTAGGGTTATGGGGTGGCAGGGTTATGGTATGCCAGAGTTGAAGCGAGTTAGGATTAAAGCGTGTTATTGTTAAGGAGAGGATCTGGGTTCGTTGGCCCTGGGTTCCTGGGGTTAGGCTATTTTTACCTTATCTTGTGTTCTGCATGGTCTTTTTTTGTGCAGAGTCCTTTTTTAGCTTGATTGCCTTTTCAGGGTTTGGATAGGGCCCTTTGGTTTGTGTGTGTTAATTCTGGTTGATTTGTTGCTGCTGTGGTGGATTGTGTTGTGTTTGCTGTCTTGAAACCAACATTTCTGGTCTAATGTGTCTACAGCAGGTTGGGCAGTGGCAGTTCTGGTGCGGTCTGACTCCTTTCTGGTGGGTTGGTAGGTAGGTAGGGAGGGAGGGAGGACTTGCGGTTCATGGAAAATGACTGCCAGATGACTGACGGGCAATTCTGGGGAGAGGCGAGAGGACTTCTGGCCCATAGGTAATGACTACCAGAGGACTAAGTGTACTTCTGAATTTATGTGGACTTCCAAATTCATGGTCATTTCTCCTGCCTTGAGGAAGAGCTGTGGGAAGATACCAGCCACACGGAAGGACAAGGGTTTCCCAAGGGTACGTGGCTCTTTGGTTTTTGCTCATGAGTAAAAAAACCTGCGGGGAGGCTGCTATCGTTAAGTTTAGTGATATTTTGTAAAGTGCTGGACTGAGTGTCGCGTGACTTGATGCATTGCTGAAAAAATGTTGGAGGTTTGTCTGCGTGTTCTGGATGCTTCAGGTTTGAACATCTGTTCGTGGTGGTGACTTCATGCAGTCCTTGGCTCCTACCTCAAGGCACAATGTGTGCTTAGGGTGAGGTTCATCATCCATGACAGTGGACGTGAATCTGCATTTCAAATAGATTTCTTGATCATTTTGGATTTGGGGGGGGCAATTTCTTATCAGCTCCGATTTGATCATCCTTGGTTTTGCCTCTTCACGTGGCAGGTGAAGAGCTCGTAGGAGGAGCAGGAGAAGGGTCATCACTGCTGTTTCCACGTTGGTCGCTTGTACTGGACTTATCAGAGTTATCTTCCATCTGCAGTTTCTTTGCAGGCATTTCTTTAAGCCACTTGTCTGTTTTGTGAAGGGTAGTGGACTGAATGGGAGACCTTTTGTTCCTCATTTGTGCCTCAGAGTTTTACCTGTCATTTTTTGTCTGTTTGTTTGCTTGTGTCCTGGTTTTGGCTGGGATAGAGTTGTCTTCCTAGTAGCTGGCATAGTGCTATGTTTTGGGTTCAGTATGAGAAGAGTGTTGATAACACACTGATGTTTTCAGTTGTTGCTAAGTAGTGTTTATACCAAGTCAAGGATTTTTCAGCTTCTCATGCCCAGCCAGCAAGAAGGCTGGAGGGGCACAAGAAGTTGGGAGAGGACACAGCCAGGGCAGCTGCACCAAAGTGGCCAAAAGGGTATTCCATACCATGTGATGTCATGCCCAGTATATAAACTGGGGGGTGTGGGGCTGGGAGGAATTGCCTCTTGGGGACTAACTGGGTGTCAGTTGGTGTGTGGTGAGCAATTGCATTGTGCATCACTTGTATATTCCAATCTTTATTATTATCGTTATTGCAATTGTATTATTGTTGTTATTATCATTAATTAGTTTCTTCTTTTCTGTTCTATTAAACTGTTCTTATGTCAGTCTTAGCCGAGGTTAAACCACGACAGCTTGTTCTTTGCGGTGCTTGGTTTAAAATGCTTATTGTAGCTCTCTGGATTTCTGTCCTTAAAGGAAGTCTCTAGGATTTCTACCCAGGAGTGAGATGTCCAGAAAGGACTGTTGTCGTTGTTTAACCCCAGCCAGCAACTAAGCACCACGCAGCCGCCTGCTCACTTCCCCCCCCCCCAGTAGGATGGGGGAGAGAATTGGGGAAAAAAAAGTATAACTCGTGAATTGAGATATAAGAACAGTTTAATAGAACAGAAAAGAAGAAACTAATTAATGATAATAGTAACAATAATAAAATGACATTAATAATAATAAAAGGATTGGAATCTACAAAACAAGTGATGCACAATACAATTGCTCACCACTCGCTGACCAATGCCCAGTTAGATCCCAAGCAGCACCTCGCCCCCCCTGCCCAACTCCCCGCAGTTTATATACCGGACATGACGTCACACAGTATGGAATACCCCTTTGGCCAGTTTGCGTCAGCTACCCTGGCTGTGTCCCCTCCCAACTTCTTGTGCCCCTCCAGCCTTCTTGCTGGCTGGGCATGAGAAGCTGAAAAATCCTTGACTTGGTATAAATACTACCTAGCAACAACTGAAAATATGAGTGTGTTACCAACTGAACCCAAACATAACACTATACCGGCTACTAGAAAGAAAATGAACTCTATCCCAGCCAAACCCAGGACAGCTGTCCTTGTACACTGCTGTCAGCCTTCAGTCTAGA
Source organism: Harpia harpyja (assembly GCF_026419915.1). Lineage (NCBI taxonomy): Eukaryota > Metazoa > Chordata > Aves > Accipitriformes > Accipitridae > Harpia > Harpia harpyja. Next base: position 662,161 of record NC_068963.1, on the reverse strand, counting down.
GAAATGTCTGCTAGTGGTGTGTGTTTAACGGTAATGTAACTCAAGTGCATCTTAAGTGGGGACCCTTTAGAGCAGAGAAGAGAATGTGAGAAACACTTCAATGATATGCATCTAGTGAGGATGCAAGGACCTGCTTTAACCTTTTTTTTGGTTGTTTTTGCATTCTTTGGCAATATCTACTTAAAAGTCTACTTCAGCAAAAGACAAAGAAATTACTTCTCATTTCTGTGTCTGACTAAAAGAACTAACGTGATCATACAGAGAACTGATGTCAAGAGCCATTTTTTGGCATTACTGGATATTGCATCTGACTTGTCGTGCTTTCCCTGTGTGTAGGGTGGTGGTTTGTGCCTGGCACTGATCTGTGCTGCCGGGTCTGCATCTGTATTGGTTGCCAGGTGCAAGGCAAAGGGCTTATCCTCGTTAAAGTTTACTTGTCTAATTTCAGAAGCCGTCTACATAGACTCAAAAATGAAACCCCTGCTAATCTCTTTGTGCACTGGTAGAGAAGCAGTGGGGGGGGTTTCAGGGCAGTGCCTATGCAAGAGCCTTTAGGAGATCCTGTCCCTTGACTGTCAGATGGGGCAATGAAGAGTTTGAGAAAGTGATGGGTGTTTTAAGAAGGTAGCAGATGTACACACTAGATAAACCCCCTTTTATTGTCAGCTGTAAAGGTGCCTCTCGGCTGCGAGCCTGAGAAGGACTCCACATAAGAATTCTTGACTCTTTATATGCAATCTTAAGCCTACTCACATACTCATTTTTTACAGTCTAAAAAAACCTCTTGGCTTTAGCTGTGAGATCATCTGTTACCATTCACTTTGGAGTGTTTGTCCACACAACTCCCACGTGCAAGCACGCTTAATGCCTATTTATTAGCTGTGTTTGCACTATTTTGTTGCAACTTTGCCACTTTCAGCTCGTTTCTGTCTGGTCTCTTCTAACAATAGACCCACTTGCGTAGGCAAGGTCACTGTCGGTCAAGTTCTCTTGCACGTGTCTTCAAAGCCATCTTCACATAGGAGCTTTTTCTTACGTAGCATAATCTGCTGGTCAGCTTTTTCACTAGGCTAGTTCAAAGCCTACACAACAGGATGCCACTGCTGCCTTACAAGTTTTCTTTATATCCCACAGGAGCTCGGTGGTGATCAAGCCATTTCTAACTTTCCTTGGGAGACAGGGAGGACCAAAGCTCTTGTATCACAGCTTGGCTTGGTTGGGATGGCAAACTGAAGAGCAGGTGGTGGCCCCAGACGCACCTTTCCTGGGCTGTGAGCTGTGCAAAGGCCAGCAGAAAGCTCTGGGAACACTTGGCACATAGGCCAAAGCGTTCCTGCTGGTACCCCAAGTGTCGGCAGCCCGAGCCCTGACATCTGGAGACCGATGTTTCACGCCAGCAGGGCAGGGGAAGGTGGAGTTGCCTCCTCTCTGACAGGAGACTGCCACGCTTTGGAGGGAGCGGTCAGACCAGGTGCCTTTGCTGTCTGCTGGCCTTCATGTGGTTCTCGTGCTCCTGGGCAGCCCCATCTCTGTTGGCAGTCTTTCGTAAACAGGGGTTTGCAGAAGTGGAAGTTGTTTCTCCCTCCTGGTGGGAGCACTCACCGGGGCTTTGTTGTCAGAGAAGCAATGGGGAGCGCTCCTGGTTGGATGCAGCTCCCTTGGCAGATGCTTGTGCTCGTCTTTCGGCCCCAAGGTCTTACTGGTGCCTTCCCCCCACCCAAGCTGTGCTGCTGGCTCTTGTGAAATGGAAGTACGGAGGGAGGGTGGTTTTACCACAGCTGGGAAGTTCCAGTCAACCCGTCAGGGGAGTTTTCTTCCTGGTTCTTGCAGTTACAGGTTTTCAAACAACCCGGCAAAGAAGTTTTCCAAGGAAATGTGACTGAGGGAAGTGCAGGGATGAGCTCTCATTGCTCTCTGTGTGGATTGTGTCTGTCCTCAGCCAGCATGCAGTAGCTTTCAGATGAGGAATGGGACTATTCCAGGCTGCAGTGGGCAATCAGGATCCAAACTCAGTTTTTTTTAAGGCAATCAGGTGAAAATGTGTGGTTGGAGCCTTCTTGGTCGCTTACTCTTTGAATTCCGTGCTGTCCTCTAGTCTGAATCTTGCAGTGTTTTTACTGAGGCGTAAAAATTAAAGGGAGAAAGCAGATTGTCCTCACCCACATAGACACCTTCTCCCCAGCTCAAGGTGAACAGTCAAAATCTCTGGGGGTGCGTTGTTTTATTAAACGTGTATCAGATATCCAGCATTAGGGGAGCTGTGTACAGCAAATGGCTGCAGGTACCTGGGGCTTGACCAGTGTCACCTGGAAGGGAAAAAGAAAAAAAAGGTGACCATGGGGACTTGTTTCTAAGTATATTTATTTGTAATTTCTCATTGTCCATTGCTGTATGTGTGCCTCGGAACATTTAGCTCGCAATGCTTCCTCCTCTTCTCCCCGTCTTACTCCACCTGGTTGTCTTCCTCCACTGCCTGTTCCTACTCCTCTTTATTGTCATTCTTTTACCCTTCTTCTCCTCCTTCTGTCTGCCCTCCTGTTTGTTGTTGCTCTAGTTGTCCTCTTCCTCTTCCTCCCCCTTCCTCCCACTCCTCCTCCACAACTTCACCCTAATCCTCTTCTCCTGTTAGTCGTCATTCTCCTGTTCAACTTCTTGCTCATCCTCTTCTTGTTTCTCATCTTCGTTCTTCTCCTCTTTCTCCCCCACCTCCTCCACTGCCTCCTCTTTGTTCTGTTCCTCTTCATCCTGTATGTCATCCTCCTCTGCCTTCTCTTTGTCTTCCTCCTCCTCCTGTTCCCATTCCTCTTCATTCTCCTCCTCCATTTTCTTCCTCTTTCTCCTCTTCCTGCCCCTCTACCTCCTCCTCCTCCTTCTTGTCTTACTCCTCTTCCTCCGCTTCTTTCTCTTCTTTCTCATGTTTGTTCTCCTCCTCCTGTTCTGTATCTTGTTCCTGTGTTCTGTTCCTCCTCCTGCTCGTCCTTCTTCTCTCCCTATTTTTCCTCCTGCTCCTAGTCCTGTGCCACCTGTTCCTTGTGTTCCTCCTCCACCTCTTCTTTCTCCTCCTCTTGCACCTCCTCATGTTCTTCCTCTTCCTTCTGTTCTCTCTCTTCTTCCTCCTTGTTCTCATTCTTTTTCTATGTTCCTCGTCCTCTTCATTCCCTTCCTCCTCCTGCTGCCGTCCACCAGTTCATCCTGTTTGTCTTCTTTCTTTTTCTCCTCCTCCTGTTTGTCCTTCTGTTAATTCTCTGTGATGGGGTCATCACAGCCTGGTTGGTTGGGTGTCTGGGACTCAGTGATGGATCAAGGGATTCGATTCCCCATTTAGAAATGGGTTTCCATATGCCCTTTCCTTGTGCCAGCGTGACAGAAATGACAGGCTGACAGTGGGGGTTTTAAAGGGTTTGTGGGTTAGAGAGAGCAGGAAAATTAGCTCGTTCCACTGGGCATCCAGTGGGTACCTGCCCATTATTAAAGTGTCGTTATTTAAGTGCTGTTAGTTTTGGGTATATAGGGCAGGTGGAAGACCCATGTGGCTCCGTGAGGTTCCCACCATTCCCATCCAGTTTGATGTGTATCAAGGCAGAAAGCCTCTGCCCCACAGGAGGGGAAGGCGTCATTTTCATTTCCTCCACCAATTAGCCCTTGGATGAGAAGAGGGAAAAAGTACTGTTTGATTTTATAGACGGTGCTCTGCGTGCTGCTGCGCTTCCCAGTTGCGTGCCAGGGTCATCACAACCTGGCTGGCCAGGTTCCTGGGACCTCTGAGGCCCATAAGGAGCGAAAAAATCAGCCTGGCACCCAGGAACCTTGAGGCTGATAGGGAGCGGGGGAAGAAGTCTGCCTGGTGCGCGGGACCTCCAGGGCCTGATGCAGAGGGGAAAGGGGACTGATAAGTGACCAGCTTGGTCGCAGAGCATGGCTGTTTGCCTCATAAAATGGCATTCGTTTTGCTAACTGTCCTACCAGGTGTCAGGAGGATGGGGGTACCGGTCACAAGTGCAATTGTGAATTGCCTTTCGTAAGTACTGGGACGGCAGCAATGCAGGGCCCAAGTACCAGGTTAGGCTTGAGGCTACGGCTTTTACCCTGGTTCTCCCAGGCAAAGCACAAGCGGAGACGTATCCCTGCCTGCAGCTTCTCTGAAGGGAGTGCAGCAGCTCTTGCCTGTTCCCAAGGCACTGGGTGGCTCCAGCCCATACAGCATCGGCATCGGTATAAACTGTGCTGGCTCCAGCTTCAAAGGCTTGGGTGATGGCTGGGACTCAGCTCATTGGGCAGAACATTTTATTTCCTCAGTTAAGTAAGTCTGTTTTTTCATCTGCAGAAATGGCTGTGGATTTACCGAACCAAACACCATTGTTCAAGTGGGCACTTGTGTCTGTAAACCATACTCCTTAAGTATTACTGGGGTTGAACGGGGGAGCATCTTGCATAGGAGAGGGTGGTGCATCGCTCTCAAATTCTTGCGGCAGTCCTATTTGAGCGATGGTTTCAGTGGGAGTCCTTCCTGAACGATCCTTTCCTGGGAGGACAGCGCGATGATGGAGGTAAAAGTGTCCCCCGCTGAACGGAAGGCTTCTGGGCCAGCCCTAGGGGCAATTCTTGGCCTTTGAGGATAATTTTCAGAGTGGGGAGAGGGGTACTGTCACGAAAATTTTGCAGCTGGGCTGTGCTGTCCGAGGAGAGAGGCTAGGACACAAAGTATAGAATTACAAGAGTAATTCTCTATTCATGCACATGGGGTGTCCCAGTCAAATTGGGGCACCCCGAATGCAGTTTTATACATGGTTCTTATGCCTTTCAAGCATTCAGGTACAACACGATTTGATCAATCGCTACTTAACACACACATATACTGCTGTTTTGCAAAGCAACTCTAATTCTGTGGTGTCACCATCCATCTGCTTCTTTCTGGATCTAGACGTCCCTGGAGTCAATCTTTCTACAGTTCCTTATCTCTGATGCCAGCTAACAGGAGGGTTTCACAGAGGAGTTGGAGGGGTGGGATGCTGGCGTGATCGGGGTAGTCCAGGGGTATCCTTTCTTCTTCAGGGTGGGGGCTGTCCTTCTGCTTCTTGCAATGAGCCATGCTTGCTGAACCACGGCTATGCAGTATACAATGTAAACCGTATAGATCTTCAGAAAGTTCATACAGTTTCATACTCGAAAGACTAGCTGGTACAATAGTCAGGGAATGAGCTTTTTCCTAACAGTCCCTCCTTTTCTTTTGACCCTCAGGGTCACACTATTCACTATTTTAGTCGTAAGTCGAGTGCATAAGGTCATACAACACTGTAAGCACACATATGTAATTACAAAGCAAAACAAGATAGTGACTACAACAACCCAAATCCTTTTAGTTCACAGTCCTCTACCTAAGTCTGGGAGCCAAGAGGTTAAGCACCCAAATAGATTTAGGGGCGATTCCTGCCTTACTTCATCTAGTATTTTTAAATGAGTCTTTTTCTCGTTTCTATCAGTTTCATTTTTCTGGTCTTGATTTACATAAAAAACCCATCAGCTGTTATTCAGTAATTGTCACGGATGAGTGTTTTAGATCACTTAAAAAATTTGTAAAAGTGCGACTTAACAGTTCGATGGCAAGGTTCACTCTGTTAATACATGGGAGAATCATACAAAGGCAGATCGTGTTAGAATCGATTTAGAATGATTTACAGAGAGATGGGAAGTGTGGAAAGGTATCACAAAGGGAGACCCTCCTGTTGAGTCACAAGGTTCAGAATGGACCCCCTTGCTTTCAAAACTCCATCTCAGTGGGGAGTCTAGGTGCAGCTGGATCCAGACTTAGTCCCAGACTTGGTCATCAGTTTATGGCTAAAAGACTGTGTGTGCACAATCAATCCTTATATCACTTAGTTAAGATTTCAAAGTTTAGCATGCTGTTAATCACTTAGCGATCCATTCGGGCATCTGGTGTTAGTTCGCTCTGAACTTTGAGCCCTTGGTTTCCTGAAACAGGCCCTCAGGCCTCGAGTCTTATAAAAGTACATAATTTAAAAGAGTGGTAAGCAGCAGGATCAGCTCGAGCTCGGTGCCCCCAGACAGAAACCCAAACAAAGAAATCCCTGGGCAATTATACTCTTACAGACTATTCACCCCCCTCTTCATGTGATCTTCACGCACCTTTCACACACCCTTTGGTCCAGTCGTGGTTGTGGCCTGAGATCTTCTGACACCTCACTGGATTCCTTCACTTTCTCCGGGCAGGCCCTTGTCTTGCCGAGCTGCAGGTGCTGTTGAGGGTTGTAGCCTTGAAGGCTCCTTATCATCTGATTTACGCTGGCTCGGGAGGCTCCTATTTTTACTAAGTAGGTACATGTTCAGTAAATCTCAGTGCAAGTTTACAGCTTGTGGCCTAAGGCTTCAGCAAATCCAGTTACTCATGCTAAGTAAATCTAAGTAAACAGCGTACTAAATCACACACCATTATAATTCAAAAGTGATTCGTTCTACTTGAAACTTACTTATTTAAGGTCAACGACTAATATCTCTTAACATTGAGAGTCGTCCCTGCTCAAGGGGAGAGTTGCCTGGTGGAGCAGTCCAGTTGCCGCCCAGGGAGAACTCAAATTGGGCTCATCCAACGACCTGTTGTTGTTAAAAGATCTCGTTGCTGGAGATTACTGCCGTGCAGCCATGCTGCCTAGCAGGGAGAGCTCAAAGAAGGCTCACTGAGGCTGTCAGATTTATGGGGTAAAGTGGTTGGCTCATAGTCAAATTGCATACAATGGGAGAGGTATGCATAAGAGTCCTTGTACCCACAACTCTCGCTGTGCCGCTCTGCTCCTTTGTGGGTTTCCTAGAGGAGTTCTTGGCCCGGCTACGGCTCAGGCTTTACCTCCTTTGGAGCCTGTACCAAATTGCTGCTGGTTTGGTTAAGGGGGGTTCAAGTGCATCTGTCACAATAATGCACGTAGTCTGTCCTGTACTTCTAAAAGGTGGTCTAGGGGTGATCGATTCTGTATTACCATTTGTGTTAAAGGATTTTCAAACGTGGGTTTCTCTAGGTTTGCTTTATTAACAACTCAGAGTTGGGCCACCACCGCAGTGAATGGCGAAAGATAACTCAAAAACGCCTTCTATATATACGATTTTACAAAACAATATGCAATTGATGTTTTGTCAGAAGAAGTTCTTGGTGTTCTTGCATGAACTCTCAGTTCTCTATTCTCCAGTGGTTTCAAAAGTCCAATACATTTTCCTGTCTCGACCGATTCTTATTGTCTCGTCTCGGTTCTTCTGAAGTTAGTGGTCATAGGCAGAAGGTCTCCAGTCACCACAGTCACTTACCTTCTTACACACCAAAGATCACCTTTGAATTTCTGAGAATCACTCCGGTTGTTCTATTAATTCATCTTACTCTAAAGTTAATCACTTACTCTTATCTATTCTTATGTCTTAGATCTAAGATGTATGATTCTTTTTCTGTTGATTCAGCTTGACTGGGTTTTAAGCCAGCTATGGTGAGGGCTACACAAGGGACAAATGAGCAGCTTATGCATATTGTTTTATAAGCACCTGCATTCTAGTAATCACATCTAAAACAATCTCTAATCATTAGTTATATGCCTGATATGAATAGTCTTAGAAACAATGAGGCTTAAGGCCTAGTTCCCTTTACATTTGTGATAATAATTTGATTTCTTTTTGTAGGGCTGTAATACTCTGTGCTTTCATGAATGGCTTTTTCTAATTGTCTCGACACATTTGCAACAGCTCTTTCTAGTTCTGCAACGCCTAACCCTGGGATAAAAGCTGTTACAGGCAGGTGGAACTTTGTGCCATATTCTGTCAGTGGGCTGTAACACTTCTTCCCATAGATAGCAGTAGCTAGGAGCTACAGAGGCAGAAGAGATACAGGTTCTAACCTGTGTGGATGGTATTAATGCACTTAGAATACACTTTTCAGCTCGGGTTGAGGGTAAATCCTCAACTGCCCTTTCTCCACCTCTCCAGTATCACCCTGGTAGTTGTGTCAATGGGTAGTATAATCTTCAAATAAGTCTGAATCATGTAAGTTATTTCCTGCAAAAGGGTTTGCATGTGCTGGATTTGGATGTTCAGGTAAACCGGTAAGGTTTGGACCCAGAGTAGATGACTCGGAGCAATCAGGATCCTACAGGCCTGTGGCGGCAACCAAAATTGTATCATTATCTTTGGTTTGATTACAGCTTCCTGCAGAATACCAGGTTAATCTATCTGCAAATATCCATATTGTCTCAAGAGTCTGCAGGGCCTGAGAAACTCCATCCAGGAGAAAACGCTACAGTGGGGTGGCTTATTAGAATAGGTTTTATGTACGGGCTTCTGGAGAAACTCCCCTCCATGTTCAGTGGATGTGGTATATAGTAAGGTTTTGGAAGAATCTGTGGAGGAAGACCAGTTGCCTTTAGAGCTAGGAACTGATCTATGGAATGTTGCAGGCATAAGACTCCCCCTTTCATCTGTATGGTCCTAAGAGGTGAATTGTCCATCTCTGTCCATTGTATTCATTTCAAGGCTCTATTGGCGTTTCCAGTTCCCGGCTGCTACAGAGTCAGTAAGCTTGTCAATAGGTTTGCTCTCCAGGCATACCCAGAGGTCTCCTTTGAGGCTAGTGACAAACCCTTCCTGGCGGAAGGGCCGTATGCTCACTTTCTGTGGTGAAAATTCATAACGTAGATGCCTGTCCTCGTACCACTGAGAATTCAATGGGGCAGATACCCAGGAGAGCTGATTTCTGGTAGAGGATGGGCTTTTCGTGCATATCCAACAGTCGGGCTCGTTTGCCTCCGCTGCCGTACTGTGGACTGTGGCTATGGCCAAATTATGGAATGAATAGGTATAATTTGTATTCCACCACAGGCTTATAAGCAAGGCTACCATATTAAAAGCTAGGCTTCCAAATCACTAGTAACAGGAAAAACAAACAGACAGAAATAGCAAAAATAACTATCCCTTGGATATAGAGGACAGCACTGAAATCAAAAGGGTTTCCTGACTCTGGAAACCCAGAAGGCATTTAAAGATCCAAAGCAAGCAGTCATGGAAGCTCCCTCATTAGCCCTGTGTCGTGGTTTAACCCCAGCCGGCAACTCAGCACCACGCAGCCGCTCACTCACTCCCCCCCACCCAGTGGGATGGGGGAGAAAATCGGGAAAAGAAGCAAAACCCGTGGGTTGAGATAAGAACAGTTTAATGGAACAGAAGAGAAGAAACTAATAATGATAATGATAACACTAATAAAATGACAACAGTAATAATGAAAGGATTGGAATGTACAAATGATGCGCAGTGCAATTGCTCACCACCCGCCGACCGACACCCAGACAGTCCCCCCGAGCGGTGATTCCCCCCCCACTTCCCCGTTCCTATACTAGATGGGACGTCCCATGGTATGGAATACACCGTTGGCCAGTTTGGGTCAGGTGCCCTGGCTGTGTCCTGTGCCAACTTCTTGTGCCCCTCCAGCCTTCTCGCTGGCTGGGCATGAGAAGCTGAAAAATCCTTGACTTTAGTCTAAACACTGCTGAGCAACAACTGAAAACATCAGTGTTATCAACATTCTTGTCATACTGAACTCAAGACATAGCACTGTACCAGCTACTAGGAAGACAGTTAACTCTCTCCCAGCTGAAACCAGGACACCCTGCCAGACTACAACAAGCCTTTTGTATTATATGTACATGGACAGAAAGGAATCGCCAGTTAGCCCAGAAACGGCTGCAAGCTGTAGAATGTGACTCAGCAGAACTAGACCTCGTAATTCAAAGCATGATGTCCTGTGCTGGGGCTGTTGCAGCAGCAGCTGCGATGACTGAGAGAGCAAGAAACATTGTCCTGGGGCACCTCCTAACGCCGATGGTTCATTCCTTACTCTTTAGTCCTCCTCTGCAGAGTTCAAGCAGCTGTGGATGTGCCACAGTTGGGAAGTACATTGGTTTATGGAACTCAGCCTAGATGGCCACTGGCTTCTTTGACTGAACTGTCCATAAACGCACAAGATACACTCCAACAGCCCGAGATGTCCCCCCCCTTCACTGTCACTGCGGCGCGGGCAGCCGAGTGCCCCACGGCAAACCCCCCCAGGCTGTCTTGCCCTGGCTGGCTGCTGACAGGAGGGGACACGGGGTGGTGACAGCCTGCGGGGTGAGAGGAGGGACACGGGTCAGTGACAGACCCGGGGGGTGACAGGACACGGGCTCTTTGTCGTAACGCACTGGGTCATGGAAGGCACAGAGGGGCGGGTGCGGTGTTCCGTTGCAGGTGCACACTGACACGCTGGCGGCAGCCTCTGCGGTTGGTGGCTGGTGAGCCCCTCGGCGGAACGCTGAGGCAGGGGTGCCCGAGTTACCACAGCGAGCGGCCAGGACTGGGAGCGCTGCGTGCGAGAGAGGGAGCTGGAGGCCGAGCCGGGGCCGCGGGGGTCTGTCACGACACAGGCCAGACAGACCAGGGAGTCGTGTTGAGTTCAGAATTCCCCCGGGCTACATTAAGGTGAAACGACACCAAAGGATCAGTTAAGCATTTTATTCGTGGCGGAAGCAAACTGAACTTGTAAGGTGTAACAACAGTAGGTGACGGGGTTTCTCTCAACAGGAGTTGGCATGAAACTACCTCAGTAAACCGTGTAACCCGTGGTAACCATATGCATCAATTCAGGGCAGAAGGAGGTCCCTCCTGTTGAGTCTCAAGGTTCAGAGCAGACCCCCTTGCTTTCTAGACTCCCTCTCAGAGGAGAGCCTAGGGGCGGCTCAATCCACTCCTAGTCCCAGACTTGGTCAGCGGTTTTATGTCTTAAAGGGATGAGGTGTAAGGATTATGGGAAAGGAGAGGGAAAGAGAGAGCAAGACAGAGGGAGTAAAAGGAAAAGAGAAAGATGTCACTGGTCCTGGGTCCAGCGTTGGTCCAGTCAGCCTAGGGGTCCAGTTCTGGTGGGCGTGCGTGCGTGGGGCTTCAGTTTGTGTCCTTTTATCATCCTTGCCCCTCCTTCAGGCGAGCACTCCAACTCATTAGGCTAGTTAAGGGTCATGCGTGGTTTGTGCTTTCAGAACCTTCGGGAAATGGATCGCTGGGCTTGGAGGTCATTTGGGGAGTAACTCCTCCTTCTCTGCAGACACGACCATTGTTTGATCTTTGGCCATGCATGGTGAGCTGCCCTGCTCAGCATATCAGATCAGCGTATCAGAACACAGAGCTGCACACCCCCCCGGCATGGCCTCCCCATCCTGTTGCTGATGTCTGTGCTGATCTGTGCTGATTGCCTTCTTTTCACCTGTGGTTCCTTGCTATGCAGAGTTCGTCATTACATAGAACTTGCCCCACCGCCATGTTTGAGACATTAACTCTTTCAGTCTCTCACAGGGCCTCTCCCCATCGTCCGCCTGCCCCCCTGGGCTGCGAGGAGGAGCCGGGCGAGCATCGCCTCCATCTGCCACGGTAGACGCTGTCGCGGAACAGGCATCGCCTGGCCGCGACCATGTCGCGTGTCCACTACAAGTTCTTCTCCAGGCTGAACTATGATACGGTCACCTTCGACGGCCTCTACATCTCTCTGCATGACCTCAAGCTCCAGATCATGGGCCGCGAGAAGCTGACGGCGGCCAGCTGCGACCTGCAGATCACCAACGCCCAGACCAAAGAAGGTGCGTGGGGGCAACAGGCACGGGGCCTCGGGGACTGCCCGGCTGGCGGCGTCGCAGACGACCCCGCGACGGCCATGGCCTGCGGGAGCCACGCTCTGCCCTTTGTGGCTCATCCCCACGTAGCATGAGTCAGGCTGGGGGCCATCCCGCCAGCATGCGGGAGGACCGGGAGGGCAAGCGTCGCCAGGGATGAAGCGGGGTGGGAAGCGATAATGTGATTCGGCCACGATTGGTAGCTGTGACTTGTGTTGGGGACCTCACAGAGCTGTTCTTTTGTAGTTGCTGTTCTGACAACTACCTTCAGATCTGTGCTTTAGACGCGGAGCTAGGCACAGAAGAACACGTGGTTGATGGGCAATGTATAGTGCTTACAAAAGTTTTGGTTTCCTGGAAATTCTTCTAGGTAAAATGATAAGGAAATGTGGGAGGAGATCCTTTAATAACAAACCTCAAAGAAATCTTCAGAGAGATCTGGCAGACAAAGCTCAAAGTGATGGAAACAGAACAGATGGCTAGTTTGAAGAAAAAAAAGTGGTCTTGGTGACTTAGTTTTGTCTTCAACTCGTTTTATGCCACTGCATGGGTATATCAGTGATACAGATGCTTCTTGAATCTTCCATAAGGGTGTTTTCCATGGGAAAAGGCAAAAATCCCCCAGTGGTTTTCAGAGCAAAGCTAGAGAGTACATTTCGGTGTAATATGTATGTATGCCAAGTTTTTGGTTTATATGCATAACTGTGAATTTCAGTTTTTATTAATCAGATGTAGATGCTTAAGCTCACCTTCAGAAGATAAAGGAAAAATGTAGACCAGGATATTCTGCCGAAAAGGGATGTTTGGAATTCTTCCGTGTGGACATAAAGGACTGAGTTTTTATAACTTTGCCTGTGCTGGAGTCCTGCCTAAATGTTGAAATGATCTTGGAAAGAACAAAGTGAACCTTGAGTGAAGATGGCCTACTTGCTCAGATTTTTCCAAGCACTCTAAGCCTTTACAGTTCAGTAACTGTTACTTTTCAGAATGGAAATCTAGTAGGAGAAGCAATGTTAATATCAGCTAAAAGGAAACAGGATTTTAAATATCAGTGGAAAAAAATGATGGGAAGGACTCTTTTTAAGATGGTGGGAAGGCAAAATGGATGGTTGGGACTGATTTTAAAAGTAGGGAGGGAGTGTGGGTGTCCTCTTCCAAGCTTACTATGGAGGCATGTTCTATAAAGGCAGAATTGCCTTCCAAAAGCCTCTAGGCCAGAATGATGCATTTAAACTTGCCTCCTTTGAATTTGATCTGGATTTCTTGACCTGTCTTTTGTAATAGGATGTTCTCACAGTATTGTGGAAGAACTGCAAACTCCAGAACTCGGGTCTCTTGAATACTCTTTCCTGCCCTGTACCATTCTGACTCAAAACACTTGGAGAACGTGCAATTCTGCTTATCAGGCAAAATGCAAGAAAATATAAAAGCAAAAATGGGTCTCAGAACTGGTCTTAGATGAATAGTTTTAAGGAAGAATAGTGCTCTTAGAAGACTGTCTCTTGAACGCAGAACTTGCTTGAGTTCAGTGTTGCAGCATGCACTTGACAGTTTTAGTAATGCCACAATGTGATGTCTTCAAAAACACCCACGTGCTAACTGTGAATGAAATCATTTGGCCTCACAGCTGATGTCAGTCTGTCTATCTGTCTACTGGAATGTCTTCAACACTGTGCAAACGTAGCATTTTAGAGAAGACTTTTAAGCAACTTTTAAACCTTGTCCTTCACCGTGGCATTTTGTGTTGCAGTGCTAGTATGGGGGATTGCTTTGATTACACCTCCGAGTGCAATTAGTTCTTGGGCTGCCGTGCAGCATTATTGTGTAGAGCTTTCAGAAAGGGTATGGAGTCCCCTGTTTCCCAGGCTGAGCTGAGGGTAAGTCATGTACCCATTCAAAAAACAAGATGTTACAGTGGAGCTCATGCACTGCCTGTCTGGCAGTCAGCTGCTTGGACTCCATCAGCAGCAGGTTTGGGACCTCTCGGGGGTGTGCTGTCAGCTGGGTTAATGTCCCTTGGCCAGGTGCTTAGGGCAGGCTCCGTTTTGGACATTACCACGTTGCCTCCAGCATTGCTTTCGCTTTCCCAGTCCCATGCTGAAGCAGCGAGCAGTGCCAATAAGACATGAAGGCATCAGGCGGTCTGTATAATCAGATTAATGATTGAAAGTATGTCAGATTTTATTGACTCATCCTTTCAAAGCAATACAGGTGCTCTTTTGGAGCACAGTACTGTATGACAACAATGCAAATGAAAGCTCCATGAACTGGTTGACCTACTGAGCTAGCTCATTGAGGAAATGATGATATACCAGTTGTAGGTGAGATCAGGGATACCTGCTTGGGTGGAAGCTGAAAATCCAGAAATAGTAGTCCAGTCTGTTCATCAGGATGTTTCAAGGCAGTGCTTTCAGTGCAGCTACACAGATGATTTGTTTGTTTGTCGCAAAGCGTGCAAGTGGTGTTGATTAGAAGAGAGCTAAAAACTCACACTGTGAGAAAGCGTATTTTTAAGCGCTAGGGGGAAAAAGTGTTCTTGGGAGTTACCCTCTTTTCTGGTAGAGACAGTCTGGCATGTTAGTAGTCATTGTCAGCTCTTACCCTGCAAATCCTTTCCCCAGTAGCATAATAGCTGGTTGGCAAGGCATCTAAGGCTAGTAAAGGCTTTTCTTTGTCATTTCACATATAGGCTTGCTTTCCAATGACTTCTGTTCTGAAGAGCTTCTGTACTTTATCTGGGTGAAAATACTTCTCTACATAGTGCTCGGAGAGGTGCTTTTGCACTGCTGTCAGACTCCAAATGGTGGATTAAAGCAGGCCGTAAAATAAAGTAGGAGCTTTTTTCAGTAACCTGTTGATAGCATACATATGAGAGAAATTATTAAAGCTAGCAGATTTTCAGAATTATAGGTGAATTTAAAAATGGGATTTTTAAATGGTGCATTCAATGCGAAGCAGAGCATAACCTGAGCTGCTTGTACTTTTTTGCAGGAAGAAGGTTGTGGACACTGATGCAATAGCTGATTTAAGCTTTCTGAGTCCGTATGAGGCAGCAGTCAAAGTAGCTCTTGTTTAACTTGTCTGCCTCCATGAAATACTTCTTTCCCTTGGGTCTTTCAAGCATACTAAATTTCTTGTCTTTTAGACTGTTAGGTCTCTTCTGCTCTTGACTTTAAGATAACATCCAAATCTTCCTTTGCTTTTGCAAGCTTTCTGAGTTAATGGGATCCTTACTTTTAATCACAGGTCAGATTGACAAAAGCCCAGTAGCCCCTTACTGGCCATCACTGCCAGTAAAACAAGTGTCGTGCTATCAGGAAATAGGAATCAACAATGTTGTAACCTCCAGCTTTGCTGAACATTTCTATTGGAGTGCTGCTTGGACAAGTGTGAAAAGTAGCCTTGTTGAGCATGACATGACTGCTCACTTTGCAGATGTGGAGTCATGAGGTGAGGCAGTGTGACACTGCTTTGCAGGTCCTGGTAGTTACTGAGTCTCTGCTAGGGGATGCTGCTGCCCATGGGGAATAGGTTCCTGCTGGGAGACACCAGTTCAGTCTGAGAGCTGTTAGACTAAGCTGGCGTCTGTTAAATTCAAATTGAGAGGGACTTCAGGAATAGTGTGCCAGATTTAGTCCTTCCCTACTTAAAAAAAGAAAAAAGTTGACTTTTTAGTCGACATTGTTTGGCTTCACCTCTAATAAAATTTCATCACCAAAATTAATTCAGTTAATTGAGGCGAAGGAAAAATAAATGTATTAAAGCCAGTTAATATCAGGCCCCTTCACAGAACTAACTCAGCAATGGACTCTGCTGTATGTAAACACTCTTCCACAAATTCTCTGACATGGTGACCAAGCTGGTGGGATACTTCAAGTACCAAATACAAATAGGTGCCGTGATAAGTGTCCTATACAAAGAAAGCCTTTCCTTCACCGAGCTATTGTCACTCTTCAGCTGATGCATTTAAATGTGTACTGATGGACTTTTAAGGTGAATTCATTTTTATATCAGTCTGTTACTAGATGGCTGGAGCTCTCTTCACGGTGCACTTAACGAGCGTATTGAAAACAAGCATATATTGAGAGAGAGAGAGAAATGCATGCAAGGATAGTCTATTCAGAAGGCAGATGTCAATGCTTCTCTTCTAAAGGTCAATGAATTGTCACCAAGTACTAGAAGAGGACTTATTCCTCTTTTTGCATCACACAGCTGTTGGGCATGTTCGAATTGACCTCTGCAGGCTTGCATCATTTGTGAATAAATGCATTGGTTGCTGTCCTCATATATACAGTCTCTTCCTAGGCGAGGTGCTGCCACTTGTAAATCTGCTGCAGAACTAGAACAATCCTCAGTTCAGCACAGGCGTAGCAAACTCCTGCCTTTTTGTGGAGCCACTGTTGCTTGTCCTCTGTCTCTGAAATGTCAGTCCAGCAGTTTGTGATCTGGACCAGAAAGAACGCTCTGTATGACTCCATTCAGCAGGTCGAAACAGCTGGTTTGGGCTTCTAGATCTGCAGCTGCCATGATGTCCCAGTTGCCTGCCTGGGCCTCAGTACTGCTTCAGCTCCTTCTCCATCAAAAAGTCCCAGTGCAGGCCTTTCTTGACAGGTGGCTGTGGAAGGGTTAGAGTTTCGTTTTTGAGAAGAGCTCTAGGGGTTGCTTTCAGGGTATATGACTTCTGTAAAAGCTTTTGTTTTCATCATTAGTAGTCCTTTCTCCTACAATTTGAACCTACTTGGAAGTCTGGGGGAAGCTTGCTGTTCGGTTCCCTAGGGGGGAAGACCAGGAATTAGTTTCAGCTAAATGATTTCTCAGTTTTCTGAAGAAGCATTCTGTCATTTGGAAAGAGAAGTAAAATTTTCATTTCATTGTTGAAATAATGTCTTCTGGTAGGTTTTTGGGGTAAGAGAGGTTCCTGCCTGTAGGAATAATATACTGAAAAATGAAGCATAAATTGTGAAATATTCCTGTTTTGTGTGTGATCACTGAGCAAAACCACCCCGACAGAGCTTGACTAGATATACAGCATCTTTGGTTTTCAGACCATTGTTCTGATTCGGTCTGCAAAGGTAAGAGCTTTTAATGTTTAAAACTGTAGGCAGATTACAGGGAATGGCTGCTGATAGTGATTTAAAATATTTAGTCATATCCAGCTTGTGTAAGGACAATATAAAAACCATTCTCATGGAGAGATCTTTGCATTTTAAGCTTACTCAGTCAAAGTGTCTCAGGTAGTTTGTTTTTTTGTTTGGGCCTTATGTAGAAGGTCAGAAGGCTTTCCTCCTCTTCAAAGACGAACATGGTGTAAGCCAAGGCAAAGCATGGGTAGCTTCAGGCACACACTCTTTTCAAAAGGCTTTTCACGGCTGTCTTCATAAGGAATTTCGTTTGAGTCTCTCTGCTCTGCAAAATGAATCGCAAGAATTCATAGAATCCTAGAATCGTGGAGTGGTTTGGGTTGGAAGGGACCTGAAAGATCATCTAGTTCCAACCCCCCTGCCATGGGCAGGGACACCTTCCACTAGACCAGGTTGCTCAAAAGCTCAGGGACAGGGCATCCACAACTATTGACATCCAATTCACGTCCCTTGGGTTAATTCAAACGAGATGATAAGCTTCAGAGGGGAGATAGCACTTTAGTTGGAGCCAATTCTGCCCTACTTGTGAAAGCAAGCTCAAAACCCCCCCAAATTTCTGTGATCCAAATACTAGCATTGCCAGTTTTGTTTCCATTTACATGTAAAGCGGTGTTGTTGATGGATTAAGCTCCAAGGAATAGACAGAGATGGCAGGCTCTCTTCTGTGTTCTGTCAGTCTTGACCACTAGCAGCACAGGGGAACTGATACAGTTAACAGCTCTGAAAGCAATGGTGCAGAGTTGTCATGCTTTAGCTGAGGGCCTCTTTTGTTGCAGGACAAGCTAGTCAGACTTCAGAATCTGGTTTATGCAGGTGAGACTTTGCTGTGGTTGGTTTTTCTCCAAAGGTCTATTGGTTTTGTAGCCTAACAGAAGCAAAAGCAACTTAAGCTAGATCAGGAAAGAACCTCATGCATTAGCAGACTCCGCTTCAGTGACCTTTGAGACCATTTTGCTGTTGGCATTCCAGCCATTTTAAAAACATGAAAAAGATTGTGCTGCTTGTGTTTGATTATCAAACCTGACGATTTCTTGAAATGTACTTTCAGTGTGTTGGGACGATCAAAGCGCAATGTTACATATCAAATTTTGCTTTTCTATCCATAAAGGGATTCTCTGAAATGTTGTGTAATTATGTATTGATATACGTTCTCGTAAACTGGCAAATTCTTTTTCTGTATTGATGTTGTTTTCAGAATACACAGATGGTAATGCCCTGATTCCTAAGAACTCATCGGTAATTGTTAGAAGAATCCCCGCTGGAGGAGTTAAAGTCACCAGCAAAACCTGTGTTATGTAAGTATCCATAAAGCATTGTATTCTTGGTTAGGGGTTTCAGCGCATTAACTTTTAAAATTGATATTAGTTTACAAGAGACATTCAGATTGTATCTTTCTTGTTAAAGCTGCTGTTAATTTTTGTTGTCATGGGCTAGATTTTAATGTATCTGTCCCCAAGTAGACTTACATGTTTTGGCCTGCTGGGAGATGGGGTTCAAACTGCAACAATGGTAGCTTTTAAGATGATTCCATTGGGTTTGTTCTTGGGGTTGATTCTTCTGAGAGCCAAGTTGTAGATCCCATTTCCTCTGCGTGGAGAGATTCCTTCTTTTATGTGTTTGATTTTATTGCTTTTATAGTAAAGACAGATAGGCATTCTTGTGTAAACTTATAATTTGTTCCCACCTCAGAAGAGTCTGATAGTCAAACACTGACAATTTCTTGCATTTGGGGGAGGCAGGGTGGGATATGGCAGGTATTCTTACTCCCCAAATCTGGGTGTTTTGCGTACTAGGCACAGAGGAAAGACCAAGGGTTGCCAGCTGGCAAACCATGCAAACCAGAAGTTCCATTCATAAGTGATTCCTATTAGTTTCCTAAAGACAATGTCCACTTCAGGCAAGAGAAAAAGAACACTATCCTAAAGTGTATCACCTTTTGAGCGAGTACAACAAAGGAATAGTTAACCCTTTCCAAACTTGAAACTCAGTAAGCAGTTCAGCACGTTACCAAGTGTTACTAGTTATCTAAGTCTGTTTTTACCCTAAGTTGATATCAGTGCTCCAGGTTTTCAATCTATATTCCTAAGATTTATGGAGGACAGAGAATCGGATGTATTGGTTAAACTTACAGCTATCCAAATGCAATGCTGACTGCAGGATTATTGCTGTCAGGTATGTATTCAGCTACATTAGCATTGTTTGAACATTCATGTTTTCCAGCCTTCTTAAAGAGACGCCTCTCCCCCACAATTAGTCGTTATTATTAGCTTGTGGTTTTGCCATGTCTTTCTCATGTTGGTTCTCAGTCAATACAGTAGACTGATGAGTTACTGTGTGTCTCGAAAAAACAGTACAGCAGCATCCTGGTACCTGTGAAGCATTTGCGAGCAAAAAACCCTGAATTGATGTGACTCTGCATGTAAACTTTGGGCATATTACTTCAGTAGTTGTTGCAGTGCTTTCAGGCACTACCTAGGCATTCAGGACGCCACAGTGTTGTGCTTATAACCATGGCCTTGTTTTGGGGGTTAATTTAAATATGTGTGCTTAGTGCCGCCCTGTCAATGCATCCTCTGTTTCTGGTTGGCTGGCGCTCTCTCCTGGTATCATAATACTGCCCTGAAATGAGAGGAGAGATGCTGCTAGCATCAAAGATCAAACAAAGACCTGTATGTGGGGATAAGGAAAGAATGGCACTGCTGTTGTAGTGTTGAAAATGAACCAGGCAGATGAGCTTTCTATTCCTTCAGCTGGAAACATTGCAGAAACAACTTGGTAGAGTGGTTAATGTTTGGGAACGAGGAATGTATGCTATAATGGTGGAGAGGCCTTCAAAAATGTGTTACTCACCTTGTTGCATGTTCTTCAAGGTAAATGGGTGAAGAAACCATTGTGTGGTAATCTAAAGTATTTCCCTGTACTTTCTCATCTTCAGGAGGTACGTGGCTGTACTTGCGAGCCTGGTGGTATTCTAGTAGTGGCAGGAAGCCTGAGCCTTTCTATTTGTACATAAATTCCACAGCAGCCTTTGAATTGTCTCTGCTCATGGGACACTTTGGATGACGTAGGAATTGTTTGTTAACTAGATCAAGGGCTGCACATCTGATTCATGATGAGTAGCACGCAGATACAGATCAATAAGTGTGTGGAATCTCAGCAAGTTTTCAAATGTAATGACTATTGCCAAAAAGATTGTAGCCTTTTCAAGATTACCTTCAAGCAACTTCTGGCAAGTAAGACCTTTTCTTTTTTGTCACAGGGCTCCTAAATCACACCAAACCCTAGAAACTGCTTTCAGGTGACATTTCTGCTACTATTTTTAGTCAATATTGCATGTGTAACACATTTAGTATTTTGGCACTTCCATGGCTAAATGTAGTAGCTATCTGAATACAGTGCTTGGGCTTTCACAAAGAAACTCTGTTCTAAAGCCTATGCTGCTGCCATTTTTGTTATTTCTTTGTCAGATGACCGACTGTTTTCTCTGAAGTAAACTTGCACTTCAAAGTGTCTAGAACGTCAGTGTTCTTTCTTGGAAATTACTGTATCTGGTACCCATTTGTAATACTAGATATGTACAGATTGGTTAAAGTTGCCTTTGTATTTTGATAGTTGATAATATTTAAGAACACCAAGCTGTAACACAGACTTCATCTTTTTGATACTTACGCAGCAGAGACAAAATACCTGAGGACTTCCTCTTGCACTGTTGTGTTCTATATCTGTACATCTTAATTTGTGACAAAGTAGGAACGGGATTTGGGTTTTTTTTTAGTTGCACTGAATGTACCAAGAGAGAACAGTTTAGGTATATGAATAAATTTCCACATTCCCTAGACTATCAGAACATAATGTTTTGATGTTCAGGTTTTATAATCTGTTGTCACTGCTTTATGCTGGGTACAAGTGCTTTACCTGAAATTCTGATCACCTTTATTTCTTCTTCCAGAAGTCGTACCGAGCCAGTGAGTGGAACATCAAAAGCAGTATGTAAAAACACAATCTCACACTTTTTTCTACACACTGCACTTAATTCTAAACAACGTAGCCTTGTATTAATTTTCCAGACATTAACTAATTATATATTCCAGTAAAACCTGGTGTATGTTGTAAAGACAATGTCTTTGATTCAGCATAGGAAAAACTGGGTAATGCCATCATTTGCACAGTCCTAATGTGAATATTGGTATTTGTGCCTAGTGATGCATTGCATTTCATATTGAATATGCTAGAATATTTCCTGTATGACTTTGTGTTGTACAGGTAATGTATGATCGCTTTTAGATCATGTAGGTCCGAGGTTTGCACAACTGAACATGGTGCCCTGTTCTACATCTGTGTATAGCTAGTAATGCATATGTTTGTACAGGTTGTTTTGTGCTTTTTGTTTCTTGGAATCCAAATTGTTTGGAGTGAATTTTCTGCCATTTCCACATTATATCACTTAGCATTTTTTTTTAAATACTCTTTTTGCCTAATGGATTTTGAAAATGTTATCAAAACCCACTGAGAAACCACTGTGCTTAAACTTGGTACTGTTTCTTACTTTTGACCTGGGGGTTCAAACAAATACCCAAACCAACACATCCCATACGTTTTGAGGACAGTCATGTGCAGCTAAATGTTTCCTTTTCATGTCCTTAAATGCTTGGGTATTTGTTCCTAAAAGTGTGTAATTGAAGTGTAGAATTATTTGGGCCCCTCTGAGTACATGTATGTCTTTGAGAGATTGCCATGAATTTAAATATGGTTGCTACACAAAGTGGTATTCTGAAGTTCTGCGTTTCATCTTTCCACTCTATCTGATGAAGCAGTTTAGTTTAATAGTTTGTCTGCAAATGAAAATATCTAAAACCCAGTGTACAGGTTTTGGCACAAGGTTAGAGCCTGGTGTATTTGTGGGTAAAATCCCTGTCATTTTTCTGAACTTCTGCCTGCAGTACTTTTTTGGATCTGGGTGGCTTCGGGGTTAGATGCTGCTTTGATTTCCCAAAGGTTAAGCCTTTCTTTAGTATACCCCCACTCTGAATTTCCATTTGGAAAAGGGGCAGCATTTTTCTTCAGGTTAGAAAACACTGTCATTCGGCTGCTAAACTAGAGATAATTCACACAAGGAAATACCTAACTGGTAATGGTCTAGATCTGGATTTGCGACTTGGGTCAAAGGCTAGGTGTAACTGTGCTTTTCAAAATAGCCCTTATAATGTAAAAATTCCTATTTGTTGGGGTTTATTTTTCACCTTTAAGTATAACTGCTTTTTCTTCACTAGAATGGTGTGAGGCTTTGCACTAACCCTGGATCATTGGATCTGATCACTTGATCAGCTGTTTGGGTAACTTAATCTAGAAATTCATGAACTCTGGGGTTGTGTTCTGTGAAGAATACAGCCTCTGATTCTCGTGGAATGGTATACAATGAACTTAAAATGGAAAGCTTCTTGTATGTTGGTGTAAAAACACCAAGTCAAAATCTGACATTCATAATTCTATCACTGATTGGCTCAAATTCCTTTTTGGACATGAATGCCTCTCATTGTGAGCCCAGTGACCCTAGTAGTTAATGTAATGCATTTATGTAAACCACATTTATAGTATTTGATCTAATTGAGATGGGTGTTTATTTCTTGGAAAGAGTTATTTTTCTCTTTGTTTACTAGCTTGTGTATAAACACAAATCACATCTTCATAAATAAGGTTGATATTCTTTCAGCCTCGTGTGTTCCCTGGCGTCTTTGTATTACATTTCTAAGTAGCATCTTACCATAAGCTCACATAGATGTCTCAAAAAAAAATTTTTTTTAAAAAGGAAAAATCCTGGAGTGGGAGGGAAGACTTAGTGTTAGTTAGAACTAATTAAAAGGAAGACAACACAAAACTGTTCCCTTCTTGTTTGCTTTGAGTGTACCTGATGTGGGTTGTGGGTAGCCACAGGGAGGGTGGAAGCCTTTTACAAGTCCTCTCTCTCACACACGCACACACAGAGTAAAAGCACTGCAGCCTCAGGTGCTTCTAGTGTTGGAGGCACAGTTAGCTTTCTTCTTAAAGCTAACTCAGGTCTTGGTCTAAAGTGTGTGTGTGGGTTTTTTGTTTTGTTATTTTAAATAAACATCTTTCTGCATGTATTTCAAAGAAAACCTGGATCTTATTGTGGTCTGAATAAACCACTGGGAAGGCTTGCCAATTATTGTTGAACAGTAAAGCAGCAATGTTAAAATCAGTTCAGATTTTTTTTTTAAAAAGGATGCAGAAAAACTTATACTTTGAATATTTCTTAATTGTCTTGCTCTTATGTTAGGTGTCATTCTACACTTCCAAATCTGTGCTGCTGTCCTACTGTTACTACGGCCAAATCAAGAAAGTGAATCCTATTTGTTTTCGTATTCCTATTTCAGCAACTGCAGGGATCTGTAGTTGGGATTAGTCCTCAGAGTTTGCAGAAATGCAGAGAGTCATGCGCATTGTTTTGGCACCGTCAAGCACAGCTGTGATCCTTCCTGGCTGAATTTTGAGTTTAACCAAGCTACTGGGTTTTAGGAAACCACTGTAATTTAAATGCAGCACTCCAGCAGTGAGATTAGCCTTTTCCTCCTATTTTCTGTCCCCTTTCCCACTTGCTTTATGTGAGTTTCTGTTTAGTCTTCTGTTTGAAATGGGAGTTAATACATTGACTGTTGATTCTGGGTTTTTGAGGGTTTTCTTTATTTGCTTACTTTTGGGTTTTTTTCGGTTTGGGTTTTTTCCCCCAATTCTTCTGCAGTATTACCTTAGGGTTGTATACAAGTTTCACGGAGGTGTTGTTTCTATCTGACCGATTGGAGGGACTGGCAGGAAATACTTCAGCAGACATTTAAAGGAAAAAAACAAAGACACAAGAATGTAGGATCATTGGAAGATGGTCATTGGGCAAATGTACTAAATAGTACATTAATTTTCTATTTGCTGCTTTTGGTAACTGTTCATAGAAAGGAGTGCTTTCATCTCCTTTAAGAAATAGACTGTTGCCTGCAGGCCATATAATAACTGCTTCCTAAAAAAAGACAAGAACTAATTAATAGTTTATTAACTGTTATGTTTCAGTAACTGGTCAATACTAGACTGTTTAATGTCAGACTCCAATAGAGAGCTTTCCTAATTCCTTGTTTGCTTCTGAAAACCCGCAAAGTGATAGTGGTTGTGCCTGCCATGAGAGAACATAGGCCTGTTTTTCCACATGTGAAGAAGGGTGGCATGTGGAGCATGAAGCTTCAAAATACTTGATCAGACTTCCGTTTTGACAGAAGTGGGTACCAAATGTTGTGAAGGGAAGGAAAGTTGAATCTTCTGGTAAGATTTGCAGTGGAAAGAAGGTCTCTTGTTCCAGATCTGGGTGCTCCTCTCCAAAGGCACATTTTCAAGACTTTTTTAGTTAGTGTTAGAGTAACGTTGTCTGTGCTTTCCTAAACATCTAGAGAAGACATGATTAACTGGAGTGAGGAATCATCTTCTGCATGTAAATATTTTGTCCCCAGAGTCTGCTAAAACTGCTCTCTTGAATTCTTCCACTACATTGGGTAATAAAGGACAAGGGCTTTTTTCCAGCGAAGGGTTTTAATCTCTCTTCTGATCCATTTAGTGACATCTTGAGGAGAGCTGTTCCGTTTACGCTGTGACACTTTATTCTACATTTTTGAACAACTGAAGACCTAATAAGCAGTGATTCAGGTGTCTTTCTGATAATGTTTTGCTAGTGTAAGCTTAACTGCTGCTTGTGGCATAATATAATTCCATATTCTGGAAAAGGAACAAGCTAAGTGTTACCCTGTTTACTTGTGGAAAAACAGCATTTCACTATTAGTTCTCAATAGACGCTGCAGCCTATCACAAACTAGTGGCCTGAGGGCTTCACTCCTGCAGGGTGTTCCAGGAGGTAGGTGGGAGGGAGGAGTGTGGTTGCAGTGGAGAAAAAAATTACAGGACTGTGCTCTGACTCCATGTTTTCATCATCATTAAAAATTGGTTTTGCTCTGATAGTAAGGAGCATAATATTAAATTCTCACACTTCCCAAACTAATTTGGATAGTATGGCCTGTGGTCTAATAAAATACAAGACATCAGTATTCTCTGTTTTTGTAGGCTGCTCTGTCATGGTAAACACCTTTATTTCACTAATTTGAGCAGTCTGTTTTTTTCTAGACAAAGTGGTGGTGTACTTTTACGGCTGATGTTCTGGATTGGTGGTTTTATTTGGGTGTTGTGGGGTATGGTGAGTTTGGCATTTTTAAACTTAGTGACAGGAGGGGCAGAGTTCATGGTTGAGGGCTGATATGCCTGTGCTTGATTTTGCCAGGCAGCTACTGCCTTCATAAAAGCATAACTGTGTGCATTTATAAGTGATGAGATGTTAACTGATTAATTTACAGGCTACACTGCAAATAAGTTTCCTGTAGTGATGCTTCCTTCTCAAATAAACTGAAATCCTTTTTAGCTGAAAATTGACAGATGTGAGCATTTGACAAGGGTCCGTCTCTGAGATATTGTGGAGCAGTAAGTTGATGTCGTGCGGGTTTGGTTATTTTAGTTTCTTCTCATTAACCACACAGGCACTCTGAAGGTGCCATAGGTTTGGACTTTGAGCAAACACAAATTACACGGGGTTGGCAGTGCCCCTGTCAGTGACACTCAGAGGATATAGTGCAGACTCTCAGACTACAGTAGACGTTAACTATTGCTATGTTTTGACTGTAGAACTTGAATATGTGTTTAATTTTTTGTGAACAGATAGATGACTCTCCTGCATCTCTTTCTGTGGCCCACCTTGCTAAGGTATATATATATTCTTGTCAAATTCTTTAAAAAAAAGGTGTTTGCTTTGTTTTTTAAAATCTTATACTGTGATCTGTAGCTGGATAACTGTTGTAATGGAAACAAAACTTTAATTTAATTTTTATTAATTTAAAGTATTAATTTTAACTTTAAAATGTGTGTCTATTTTGGTACTACTAAAGAGTAGTTCCCACTTTGGGAAGATAGAAGGGGAGTACCTTATCAGCCTCAACGTAATGTTGCACTATTACTCATGTTCCAGACACAAAGAAGTAGCACTTCAGGAGCTGTTTACCATTTCTCATATGTTTCATTAATTTTGCATTGGAAACTAACAGTTTTTACAGAAGAATTTAATTGGCTGTAAGTTACGGACATTTGGAGGGGGGAGTGTGCAACAGCCAAAAGAGAATCGTTTCTCTAACACGGACAATTGCATGGCTGTTTTTGAATTTCTAGTCATTAAAGTTACAGATCCATTCTTTTAATGCTGCACAGTTTCATAAATACTAGTATATAGATAGTGGACAACATCATCTAATTTGTTTGAATGCAGACTGTGTAAAGTGTGAAAATGTACCTGATTGTTTATAGGAATATACCAATGTGTATGTGTGGCATATTAGCAGATGTGACCTTCTGGAACTGTTGTAATGCCATGTTTTGCTATGGAACTGCTTGCATTTTTTGCTCAACAATGTGTACCTTCCTCTGGGAAAGCACTACTGGCTGCACTTTGTGAAAAGGCATAGTGCTAGCCAATGAAATAACTAGTCTTTAAAGTTACAAAGCTTAGAGAGGGCAGGGCCTAATGCAGAGGAGCTAGTTCTTTCTTCTGAAAAGGAAGGCTGGAGTTCATTTCCAAGAAAGAGGAATCTCTTCACACTGGTCACTTCTTTCCCCTCTCACCGAAGAAATTAAATTGTGTGCATTTGGGGGGGGGGGGGGGGGAAATGTTTGGAATGTAGCCACCAAAAGAACTTGGTCTCCATTAGTGCTGTCCCTAAACGTGTCCTTGGTTCTGTAAACTTATGCCAAATTTTACGCTAAAATGTGAAGCAGCGCCCTTGTGGTGTACACATTTAACCTTCTGAGAAAATTTCAGTATTTCAGAAAAATACAGGAACATAATGTAAAGCAGCTCAAACCTGTTACTTACTCTAACCTGTTCAGTGCAGACTGGCTTGGCACGGAGGTGATGTGTTAAGAGTTTTCGGGTTTATTATTACTACGTGAGAAATGCCATATTTGAATTTTGGTCTATTCCTACTAATGTGTTGTGGGTTTTGGATGTGTTTTGTAAACTGTTTGGGTTTAAAGAAATTAGTCAAGTATCTGTAAAGTTTTCTGTAAATGTTAATGGAAATGATTTCATAGGTGTTGATCTGGATTATGTTACTGTGGAGAAAAAACCCGGTGTCTATGAAACATCCATTTAATAGAATGTTGAAACTAGCTGGATGCTTTTGGCAATGACTGCATATAAAAACAAAACCATGAGTGGTTGATCTGAGTGGTTGATCTGAATGCTAGGTGCTTGAAGGTCCACATCATTTACAGCCTCTGCCTTAGACCCTGCTTGGATCTGGACTAGTGTGAAATAAAAACATTGGAACAAATACTACTTCAAAAAAACAGCTGGCTGCAATAATTTGAAAGATCTAGTTCTGCATAAGGTTGATATTACAATTTGTATGTTAAAAGGACACAGTCAACTGGAAGAAACTGCAGGTTGTGCTTACTGTAGTTAAATCACTTAATATGAAGAAGTTAGTAGAGGGGGAAACATGCAGTGTGGACTGCCTACAGCACATGATGGTCAAATTTGTAGTGACGAGAATCTTTTGTCTTGCTGAGGGATTATAAAAAGCTTGCTTCCCTTTAATGCTTCTGTGTCGGAAGCTGCATTTCAGCAAGCAAAAACAACTTCCCTGACTCTTAAGTTGTGTGTCCCTTTAATGCTGCAAAATGTAAAGAAGGATACTTGCATGCATCTTTCTCAATTAAATGTACAGTGGATGTCTTCTTCAAATAGGCTGGAGCTTAAAAAATGCCTTAAAAATACTGGATTGTGTAATGTTGTCTACATATAGCTTCGATCCACTTGGAAGACAATTGGATTGGTTACGCAAGTCTTTCTGTAAGGTACAAACAGAGCCTAAGGTTTTGAGTGCCCAAGAATGCTCTTGTCAAGTAGGTTAACACGCACACAAACACCATGTAATAATGGTGTAAGGGGTCCCCAGAACATTTTCAGGACAATGGTATTTTCTATAAGCAGCTGTTTTCATGCAGCCTCAGGTAGTGTTGTGCTGCTCTTTACAGGACTGGGTGAGTGGAGTTGTCTTTGGCTGTGTGGGCTTAAACGTGTTTCTAATGTGCGTGTCAAATAATTGCCTGTTAAACAGACTGCCAATCTGGCTGAAGCCAGTGCTTCTGAAGAGGATAAAATAAAAGCTATGATGATCCAGTCCTGCCATGAATATGATCCAATCAAGTAAGTGTTGATAATATCAAATGTGTTCTTTGAAGATTATGGAAAAAACTGTAGAGGTGTTTGGTTTAACAAGAGAGACACATGCATACCTTGTTCTTTTATTCCCCCAAAACTTGTAGTTACATGAAGAAACCCTTGGGTCCACCTCCATCATCATATACTTGCCATCGTTGCAGAAAACCTGGCCACTATATAAAGAACTGCCCAACAAATGGGGTAAGATCGTGGGGGACTTCTGGTGTTACTTAGTTTTTAATTGTTTTACCCTGGCAGTTAGGTAATTTTAGTCGAGCGACCCTTACGCTAGGTAAAAGGAGAGGATTAAAGGCTTTTGCTGCTTAAAATAATCATTGAAATGTCATTTTAAGTGTGGGTCTTAAGATGCGGTATGTCTGCATTTCTTGTCTCAACAGGACGAAAGTTTTGGGTCTGTTCCCAGAATGAAAAAGAGCACAGGAATTCCAAGGAGTTTCTTGGTGGAGGTGAAAGATCCCAATACGAAGGGTGTTATGCTGACAAAAACTGGAAAATACGCAATACCGTGTCTTAATGTGTAAGTATGGAATTAATTGGACCGACCAAAAAGTGAATGAGAGAAACCATGCGTAAATGTCTGTACTGGCTTTGTGTGGCAAGGTTTTGGTAGCGGGGGGGGGTTACAGGGCTGGCTTCTGTAAGAAGCTGCTGGAAGCTTCCCCTGTGAGAGAGCCCATACCAGCCGGCTCTAAGATGGACCCGCTGCCGGCCAAGGCCGAGCCAATCAGCGATAGTGGTAACGCCTCTGTGATAACATTTTTAAGAAGGGAAAAAACATTGGGACAGAGGGAAAACGGCAGCCGGAGAGAGGAGGGAGAACATGTGAGAGAAACAACCCTGCGGACACCAAGGCCAGTGAAGAAGGAGGGGAGGAGGTGCTCCAGGCGCCGGAGCAGAGATTCCCCTGCAGCCTGTGGGGAAGACCATGGTGAGGCAGGCTGTCCCCCTGCAGCCCATGGAGGTCCACGGTGGAGCAGATATCCACCTGCAGCCCGGGGAGGACCCCACGCCGGAGCATGTGGGTTCCTGAAGGAGGCTGTGACCCCGTGGGAACCCCGCGCTGGAGCAGGCTCCTGGCAGGACCTGCGGCCCCGTGGAGAGAGGAGCCCATGCTGGAGCAGGCTCACTGGCAGAACTTGTGACCCCGTGGGGGACCCACGCTGGAGCAGTGTGCTCCTGAAGGACTGCAGCCCATGGGAAGGACCCACGCTGGAGAAGTTCATGGAGAACTGTCTCCCATGGGAGGGACCCTGCACTGGAGTAGGGGAAGAGTGAGGAGTCCTCCCCCTGAGGAGGAAGGAGCGGCAGAGACAACGTGTGATGAACTGACCGTAACCCCCATTCCCCATCCCCCAGTGCCGCTGGGGGGGAGGGTAGGTAGAGAATTCGGGAGTAAAGCTGTGCCTGGGAAGAAGGGAGGGGTGGAGGGAAGATGTTCTGAGATTTGGTTTTATTTCTCATTGCCCTGCTCTGGTTGATTTGTAATAAATTGAGTTAATTTTCCCCAAGCTGAGTCTGTTTTGCCCGTGATGGTAATTGGTGAGTGATCTCTCCTGTCCTTATCTCGATGCACAAGCTCTTTGTTATATTTTCTCTCCCCTGTCCAGCTGAGGAGGGGGAGTGATAGAATGGCTTTGGTGGGCACCTGGCGTCCAGCCAGGGTCAACCCACCACAACATCTGAGTGGCAATGCAACGAGGTTGACCTGCATCTGTAATGAGGAGGGAGGAAGCGTTGTCATTGTATCTTAACCTTAAAATCTGTGATGCTTTCTAATGTTAAAATAGGGTGGTCCTACTGTTCATGCCCCTGGAACTTGGTTAAACTTGTGGTATGCTAAGAACCTGTATTTCTGCAAAAGATTTCCATAGTGGTTACAGTGGGAGTCGTTCTCTTTGAAAGCTCGTTTTGCTTCTGCTTTGTGTTTCAAAGGCTTCTTGCAAAGTTTAACAAATAGCTGTTGGACTGAGATTTCCTCCCTCTGAGTTTTAGTAGATCTTATGGGTGAAACAGGCTGCAGATTTCCTGTTGCTATGAACTAAGAAAATACTACTGTGTGCTGACAAGAGTGGCTGTTTTAAAATGCGCTTGGTAGCACTTTTGGGTTTCTGTCGTGGATCTCCTTTTGTAGAAGCTGTAACATGGACTTCTTCCATTTATAAAATGTAATTACTGGGAGACTAAGTTTACCCTGAGCCTGAAATTTACATTTACCCTCTGGCAAAGGAGAGGTGGGACTCATTTCACCTGATTTCTAGCTGTCAAGAAATGATTTTTCTCATCTGAGCTAATTTCTTTGTTGATCCACTGAATGGGAGAGCTCTGCAGCAGGAAAATTGTTCCCCCCTGCCTATTCTAGTGCGGTGGCTATAGAAAAGTAGTTTCAACTAAATGCCTATGTTTTAGAAGGCTAATGTGGAGTGAGAAGAATTCCATCTCTTGTCTTCTTTTGATAATATCCAAAGCTTGGAAAAGTTTTCCTTTACCCATCTTTAATTTGTTTCTTTTTCCTTGCCACCCCTCCTCCAGGGAAGCTTATACTAGAAGAAAGAAGGAAAAGCCTCCCTTTTTACCAGAGGAGCCATCCTCTTCCTCCTCAGATGATCCTATTCCAGATGAGATTTTATGTCTCATTTGTAAGGAGATAATGACTGATGCAGCTATTATTCCCTGCTGTGGAAACAGTTATTGTGATGAATGTAAGTCTGAACTCCCATGTTTGTTAATTCAAAACAGCACATCTGCTCTTCTGAAAGCAGAAAGAGGAGATAGCGAAATTACTTTGTTACCAGTTCTATTTTATACTTAAGTATACCCTGAATAGGAAAGGGCTCTTCTCGTATAAAGGGGAAAAAAAGCCACAGAGCTTTAATAGTTAAATAAATAAATAAATAAATAGTAAAATAAATAGCTTTTTAGTTAAATTTACATGCGGAAGGATGAGTATGAGAGGAGTGGCTGGTTGTGCAGGTGATTGCAGTATTGGATATTGAATGCATTTAGTTTGCCCACAGCCCTTTCTCTCATACAAAACTATATAGCCAACTCTGGTGACTTACGGTGGTCTGCAACAAACGGATAGTTAGAGGCATTTAATCCACATTTTTCTCCACGGGAGAGTTGGTTAAAACCTTCAGAACTCGAACCTACTAATGGTTTTTTGAACGTACTATTCGTTTTTTTGAGACAAGTTTTATTCATTAACCTTGAGGGTGGGGACTTCTCACTGTACTATATAGTGGGAAAAAGACTAGCTGAAAGATCAAGACACAGCCTACTCTACATCTTCAAATGTTACAACAGTGACATACCAAAACTCTAGAGTTATTTGCTGCCTACTAGAAATTTTTTACGCTATTGAACCTTTATAGCTTCATGCTCTCAATTCAAGACCATATTCACCTGTTAATCATATACGTGTTTTTATAGTTGATTAGAACCCCCAAAACTTCCTTAGTTTGGCTAAATGCTATTTTGATTATTCTAATTATACACAGGTATTAGAACAGCCTTACTGGAATCTGAGGAACATAGATGCCCAAAGTGTCATCAGACAGGTGTTTCGCCTGATGCTTTAGTGGCCAACAAGTGCCTGCGCCGGGTAACATGATGACTTTTACGTAAAGTGCTTGTAAGAATAGGCTATTTGTAAAAAGCCGAAAGGGAAGGAAATATTAATTTACATCTGCTTAAGCAAGGTTGAATTGAATAAGGCTAAATTTACCTTTCAAGTACATTATCTGTTATCACAGAAGCTTACAACTCCTTAGAGACAATCTGGCAAATTCAGGTCATGCTTTTGTTTAACATGATTGCCTCGCTTTCAAATTCTGTGTTAACACGGAAGTACTTTAAATACAGACACTATGAGTTACCGATCACTAGTATCAGTGTTTAATGTGATGTGTTCGTGTATCGGCATGTTGATTTCTTTTGGGATTGATAGCATTTACAGGAATACTCTGTGGAGGCTTTTGTTCGTATATCTGCTGAAGTTTCATATTACCTTTTTGTAAATGTTTTTCTGCCTCTAGGCTGTGAGCAACTTCAAAAATAGAGCTGGTTACAGAAAAAGGCACCGTCAGCAGATTTGGCACCAACAGCAGCAGCAGCTGCCACTGCCGCCACCACCACTCGTGATTCTTACACCTCCTGCTGCTCTGGTGACTGCTGCTGAACCTTCTACATATTTGTCTGTGTCAATCAGCAGTTTGTTGGAAGAGAAGGTAAGCTTTGTTTCAACATTTGCAGCGATTCTTGTATTTTAGTAGAGCTAATTTTCCAACTGTCTGCATTTATTCACAAGGGCTGTCAGATTCCTGTACTAAGACAACCAGCATTACCAAGTCATCTGGGCTCCCAAGGACAATCAACACTTACCACTGGTAAGGAACTGTAACTTTAGAATTTCTTTTAAAAAATGATCTTCAGATAAACTGAATGGGATTTTTTGCTTTTTCCTCTCTCCACTCCAAAAGGTCATCCAGCGAGAGCCAGTACAATTTGCTCAGCAGGTGGCAGACCAGGCTGGGAACTGTAAGTATTCTACAGAAATTCAATGTATTACTACTTGTAACCTGTTAAATGAGGCTGTAACACATAAATTCTACAACAGCTGATTTATAATGAAGTAAGTGTGCACAGACAGTTGTGTAGAATACAAGTGGTCATGAATTTTTAAATGGCCTAATTTGAATTGGTTTTAACAAAGGGGTATGTGCTCCCAGTAAGATTATTTACAATAAAAGTCCAGTGCCTAATTGAAAAGAGGACTCTGAAAAATGAACACTTTTTGAGGAAACCATAAGTACATATAAAAATCAAATATACTTAAAGGATCAGGTGGAAAAGCCACCCTTTTGCTTACTGGCTGTATAAGGCTGAAGAAATTGAATTCCCAATAGAAATCAGCCTCCAGCATTCTTTTTTGAACAACTTAGTTGATTCTGATTGAGCAAATCATTGGAAAAGTCAAGGCTGTTATTTTATGACAATTTTGAGTTTCTTCAATTTACTCATCTCAAATAGCCAAGCTGCTTTCTCTCCCTTGGAAAGAGAAGAATGTGTTTTATCTGTTATTGCTGTGCCAAGTCAGTCCTTCATTTTTTTATATACTTGATGTTAGATAGACTGTAAGGGTGCACTGTGTTTATAAAATCTTAAAGAGAAATCCAAACAAAAATCGGGATCCATCCCACAGATGATTTAAAATCTCAGATTCAGTAAGCAAGAAAATAACAATGCAGGGACAAGAACAGGCCAAGTACATCATCATGAGGCAACAGCACAGGAAGCGTATGTGGAAGAGGTTAAAAGAAGTTTGAGAGAAGATGAGTTAATACTTGTGCAGTACTTTGAAGGTTAGAAGTGCGAAATATTAAGTGTCTCAAGGAGTAGCAGAGGAGCGGTGCGCACATGGCACGTGGGAGATGGGAGTCTCTGTTAAGCACGGGCAGCCTCCACCCACAGTTGCAAAGGTGAATGCAAGGAGAGAAGACCGAGGGAAGTGTTGGGGGTGAGGATGTGGAAGGCAAGTATGAGGATCAAGAAATGAGTGTAATCTCAAATGAACGGAAAGCAGGGAGAAAAATGCTTAAGTTGAGAACAAGAAGTGCTCGCCACCATGCTCCCGCTTCCTTCGCTTTCCTCTTCAAAATCAGACACAAACAGTGACACATGTTTTTGGGTTTCTTTAGAGGTCCAAATCGAGGACGCCTGCCCAGTGAATGTACCCAAAGGACTCAGGCCCCAGCACTACCAGAACCAACACCAGTCTTTGTGCCTGTGCCTCCAGCTCCCTCGTATCCTCCAGCACGCCATGCACTTCCTCTTCCACTGGGGGTACCACCACCACCGTTTCCTCCTCAGTTTCCACGTGGTCAGCCTCCATCTGCTGGGTGCACTGTCCCCCCTCCAGGATATCCCCCAGCTCCTGCAAACACGTCATCAGCTTGTGTTCCAAGAGCAGTACCCATGTCTCATTCAATTACCATCCCAAGGACACAAGCATCTCCTTTCTCTAGGGAGGAGTTTTACAGAGAACAACGGAGTCTTAAAGAGGAGTAAGTATTTGGCTCAATGAAGCTGCGTTGTTCTTCATTTTTGTATTTTGATCGCATATCGAGCTGCAGTTACACTCAAGTGCACCTGACAAGCAAAAATGACAGTGTTTTTTCCAATATACTTTTTTGTTGCAGATGGTAAACATGCAAAACTAAACCAAGACAAATGTAATTCTAAAACTTTCCCTAAAACTTGTAGGAATGCTAAACTGTTTTTGCTGAAATAGGATGTTCCCCTTTTGCATTTGCATGCAGTCTATATTTTCTCATATTGGCCATGTTTTGTTTGTTGGTGCCTTTTTGTAATAAAGGTCAAACTGATTTTAACAGGGAAAAGAAAAAGTCCAAACTCGATGAGTTTGCAAGTGCTTTTGCTAAGGAATTGATGGAATGTAAAAAGATTCCAAAGGAGCGTAGGCATTCGTTTCCCAGGTAACTGGTTTACATGTCTGTAATGGAGAAGCAGGTTGTCTGGAAGAATCAGGGGGAGTTCCACTCCACCTCTCTCTCATTGGATGGATTGGATGATTCAAGGGATTGGCAGGGATAGGAGTTTCATATGTAGGTTACTAGCTCAGATATGGCAGAGATTACAGTTGTCTGGTAGTTATAATGGGGCAGCAGTTGTTAAGGAACAGGTGTCTCTTTTCCTAAAGCTTCTCTGCAGTGACATCCTTCACCTCCTGAGAGCCGTGAGGAGGCTAGAAACTGAATAGGTGTACTAGCCAGATTTTCTGCATCTCCCTATTCTGATTGTAACCATTACCTCAAAGCACATCGGAGGAGATAATTGTCTGCATTTCCTCTTTTGTCTGTCTCCTGTGGATACACGGAGAGATTTTAAGCTGGACTGCAAACTGGTGGCTTTCACTAGAATTTTGTTGACATTGTTAAATGAAAACCAAGAAAAACTTGTGAAGAAAAAACTCAGGGTAGCTGATGTTTTCTATCCCCCAATATCACTTGGGCAGGAGCCTGAATAGCTGTCTCTTAGTAATGCTGTCAGTATCTTTCCTAGAGTAATGACATTGAGTCATATTACTAGAGGCTGAGTTTAGAAGCGTTTAGATACGACTTTTTCTTGAAGCGCTGTCACTATCCTTGGTTAGAGCTAGAGATATATGCAAGATTTTGCTAGGACATTGGGCTGGAAGTGTTGATTGTAAGACTGCAGTACAAGTATTTTGCACCCTGTACAAATTGCCAAAGAAGTAGTGAAGTTAAATAGACTAAGCTGGCATTTTAAAATTGAGCTTTACTGTCTTCAGGCCAAATCGTGTTTTCCTGATGTTTGATACTGCACTGTAGCCATTAAGACTTGCTGTTACTGCAACAAAAATGATTTGCACTGCGTGTAGTTGCAGAGTAGTGAAAAAATGTGTGCATTCACATAGCAGTAGAGGCCACTATACACCACCTTAAATCAGCCAATAGCTATGGTAGTTCATGTGGTAGAAGTGAGTGGAAACAGACTTACCCTTCCTGTATGTTTTTCCACTAACAAAGCAACAGCTGTTCTGTCTTGTGAGCAGAAACTTTTACATGTTATTAAGTTCTTCAATTGGCAGTAGCATTATGTCAGCAGCTGAAAGAACATAAGTGTATGGACAGTCAAAAAACCCCAAACCAAATTTGGGAGGAAAAAACTGGGGAGAGTGACTGTTTTGAATTAACTTCTTGTGTGTGTGTGTGTGTGTGTGTGTGTTGTGTTTTTTTTAAGGTCCAAGCCTCCTTATAGTGCTTCATCTTACTCTAGAAGTTTCTATACCTACTCCAAGTCAAGATCAGATTCTTCCCCCTCTCGCTCCCCCTCTCGATCATTTTGTCGTTCCCATTTGCATTCCTACTCGCGATCGCGGCTGTATCCAAGAAGAGGCAAAGGGAAGAGTCGTAACTATTGTTCTAGATCAAGGTCACCTGGTAATAGAGCTGGAAATTACCCTGAAAAATCTTCTGGAAGAGCGAGCCATGTCATCAAAGATCCTACAAAATCAAAAGAGAAGGAAGTGGAATATCCACAGGGAGATGGCAAAGGAAATAAACATAAAAAACACCAGAAGAGAAGAAAAGGAGATGAGAATGAAGGATTTCCTTCATTTTGTGAAAAATCTCCTCGAATGGAACCTCCTGCGAAAAAAGTGAAGGAGGAGTTGCCAAAGACAGGCAGTGTTGAAACATCTTCCTCTCAAAAGGGTGAGAAGGTTCTTGGTACCCCACAGAAAGTTCACCCAAAAGTGACAAAAGATCACCCAGAAACCAGACCAGCCAAGGAGGAAAAGGCAAAGAAAGACCACAAGGAAAATGACAGTGAGAGTAATGTATCTGCAAAAGATGAGGAAGCTGCAGGAAAAAATCCCAAAGACCCGAAAGAAAAGTCTGTTGATAAGGTGAAAGAGGATACAGCAGCACCTGCTGCAGTTGACCAGCCTGAAGCAAGCAGAAGTCAAAGCCGTCACAGTGTTAGCTGTAGTCAAAGCCCTTCTGAGAGTCAGCCTCGAAGCCACAGCAGCAGTGCCAGCTCAGGAGAGAGTCAAGACAGCAAGAAAAAGAAAAAGAAAAAAGAGAAGCAGCAGCACAAGAAGCATAAGAAGCACAAGAAGCATAAGAAACACAAGAAGCATAAGAAACACATTGGAAGCGAAGCGGAATTGGAAAAGAGCCAAAAACACAAACGCAAGAAGGAAAAATGGAAGGAGAGCAAAGATAAAGATAAGCAAACCGTGAAATCTGTCACTACATAGAATGAGGGATATTAAAAAAATGACTTAATTCCTAAGTCATCTCTATTAAATTTTGTTAAAATGTAAATGAATTCAAGCGTTGCAAATAGTGACATGGAAGACCCTGTGCTGCACTTAAAATATTGCTGCTTGATTATTTGATTTTTACATCAGAGCTTTATAAAAGTGAACATTTTGAACAGAATTGTGAGTTGTGGCCACGTATCATGAAAGGTTTTGCTGGGGCATGTTATTTTTAACCATTGTTAATTAGTTTGGGTGGAGTATACTGCAAAACTTTTCACAGCTGAATTTTTTTTTAATTGCCTGGCAGAAGAAGGTGGTACCTGTTATAAAATAGCAGCAGCAAAATGCTTTGCAGAATACATTACAGCCCTGCTATGTCACTTTTTGGTTATAGTAAGTTTTCAGTAAACTAGCCAACGTGATGAGATTTCCAGTGATAGCTGAACATGAGCAGAGAAGAGACTAGTGACAGAAAAAAGGTACCAGTAAAAGCTTGCTGGTAGCTAACATGTACGAAAAATAGCATATCAAGGGGTTTAATTTTGAAAAGACAGGTAGGACTTTAAATCCTTTGAACTGATGCAATGTGGGGAGGTGCTGCCAAGAGGCACGGTTTTTTCATGTGCCAAGTGGCCTTGGTTTTATATTGTAAAAGGTAGTATGTGGCCCCAAACATAGAGCCGCTATTCACAGCTGGTCCTGACTATTTTAGAATAACGTTCAATACAAAGCTGTCACATTTCAACCTTGTTCCAGTTTGTTTGGAAAGCTGCTGTCATTTGCCAGCAGACATTTACACATAGACTTTAGGATGCCCTGTAATCTGTATTTCCTCTCATAAGAATGCTGATCACCAAGGTGTTTGTGTTCTTTAAATAGAAGCTTTATTAGTAGTATTTTCATATGGTGGTGCGGTGCCATGATACAGAGCTCACCCTTCCATTAAATGTGGGGTTCAGCAGATGAGTTTGGCAGAAGAAGAAAACCCACTAGAAAGGCAGGCTTCTGCTTTAAACTACTTTGAACAATGACAGGAAATCTAGAAAATGTAAAATTAAGTAGCTTGATAATTGTAAGGCAGACGTAATTTAAAAAAAAAAAAAAAAAAAGGTGGCAGTGGTAGGTGTTGCTCAACTGTCAGAAAGCCAGCATGGTAAGAAACACTTCTTGTTGTGCATTAAGGGCATAACATCGTGGTAACGACTGAATTTAAAGACTGAATTCAGCAGTGAAAGCCCTCAACTGTTTGGCTATGGGATTTGCCCCAGAAGAGTTCTGTTTGGAAGTACGAAAAATTAAAGCAGCGTTTATTTTAGAGCTTCCTGCTTGCGGAGCCTATTTTGTTCAGAAAGTGTCATTGTTTATATGTGTTGTTACTGGGGTATTTAGCAGTACAGAAACAGTAAATAGTAATAGTAATAATTCATCTTGCTTTTCAGTGGGGGTGACTATCACATTTTAAATACTGGGTTAGAGATGGAGCATCCTGTACTTCTGACGGTTAAAACAAGAACAAACCAGAATCGGTACTGGATTTCACTTCCTGTAGTTTGTGCCTTTCCATGTCAAGGCATTCTTGGTGGACTTCAGGTGTTTTCTGCGCAAGGTAAAGCAGGCTTTCCAATTAAGCCACTCCAATTTTTACTTTCCAGAATCAAAAAGCACAGGACCGTAACAGTCTTTAAAAATGTGCTCATCTAGCATTTCCTATGTGTGGTCCAGGGAACTGGTATCACCAAAGTAAACACCAGATGCATGGGAATTGAAGGCAGCCTCAGACTCTCCCTTTGCCTAGTCTGTGCTCGTGATGGTGAGGCCATTGAAAACTGAAGATTTCTTTTGGACCGTTCTCTGTGAACATGCTTTGGCCTGATGAAACACAGAAAATTTAGGACTCGGCGAAGTGGGATTCTTACTTCCGTTGGAAGGTGTTAAGTATGCTTTATTATCAAGGTTCAGAATACTTAGTAAACTTGCGTGGGAATAAAATTTTGGACTTTTTTTCTGGAGTAGCTCCATCAAACCAGGCAAAATTGTGTATTTTTTACATAACCTTGTGCTGAAGAAGCCATAGTCGATGTCTGTCTTGTGCTCTGTTAAACTCCCCTCTGTTTTCAGAGCGCTATAGCAGCATTACTGATGATTTTTCAGTCTCCTGTGAATTTAGTTTACTCTGCACGTGGAGTTTCTTATGATTAATTTTTCCAAGTTTTTTGAGCTGAAGACACCTGGAATGCAGTTACGCTCAGGCCCGAGTAGGTAGTTTTTACTACAGTCATGTTTAGAAGTCTTCTGGCGGGATTTCTGAAGTGTTGATGCAGTGCCTACAGTAGTGTGAAGGGATGTATCCGAACAGGGCTCTCTGGGTGAGGGTAGATACTGGAACGCATTTGACTTCAGGTGGTGAAGTACAGTTAAGATGGTTTTAACCACAGTGAAGGACAGCATGCTTACAGAGCAAAGGAAGCTTTGACTGTTGTTCAGACATAAGAAACAGATGTTGACTCAGTGACTAAATTTCGTATGTTCCTTCTGGAACAATAGTGCTTGGCCATCATCTGCTAAAGGTAAGTGTGGCCTGTTCCACATGTGTGAAATGATCACAGATCCCTGTGTCTGTCTTCAGAGAACCCTTGGATGAATATCCCTCATCTCCCCTCTTCAGTTGAGGCTAAATGTGTCTGGTTTCAACATAGTGATAGGCAGCAACTCTTAAGCTGGAAAAGCTCAGGCATGACAAGAAGCCCACCCTGATCTGATTGATGTGGTAGAAAAGAAGACAGAAAAGGAGCACGGCAAAGGCAGCCGTTAAAATAGTGGCCGAAAGCTGGTCACTCCTGCATCCAAGGTGAGCAAGTGTGGGCTGGAGAGCCCGAGGGCTCTGCTGCTAAGGCTAGCCACAGTCTTTCAAAAGGGCCTTGGTAATTGCTGTCAGCCGGAGTCCTGTGACAGGGACAGTGGGGCCATCAGCCTGCAGCTCGACAGTGGTTACAAGTGCCACTGAAACACTGTTGATGGCGGATGCTGTTCTGTGGGTTGCGTTTGGGGGTTTTTTTAAGCATTTTGTTGAGCTACAGTTATTTCTTTGTGATCAGGTGAGGGGATTGGTGCTGATCTTCTCTTTCTGGAGCACGTCCTGACCTCCTTTGTCATCCAAAGCTTTCCCCTCTGTTCCTGAGAGGAGTGGTGGCCGCAATGGGGAACGACTCCCGTAAGTAATGGCTTCGCCAGCAGGCTTAGCTTTGTGAATCCCCAAAGGCAACGGACGTGGCTGGTGCTCCATCCCTGAATGTGCTGACAACCTAGAGTGAATTCTGGGGCATTTCCTGATAGCAGCCAGACTTAGCCAGGTGCTTCCAATTAGATGCAGGAAAACGCTCCTCTGTCACTCCTCTGCCACTAGTACAAGACTTTGAAAGATGACCTTGCTCGTAGAAAGATCTGACATTGGTTGGGTTACCTTCTGCTAGATACTTGCTTGTTTTCATCAATTTACAATCAGGAACAGGGGAGACTTGACCTGATAATCCAATTCAAGTCTCGAGAGGGAAAGGAAGGTAGCCGTGGGCACAGAAATCGGAGTGTGGGCTTGTTGGACTTTTGGCAAAATAAGCAGGGGAACAGCCTATTTTCCAAAACTGTTTCTTGACCAGTAAATATCAACGGCAGCATTAGGCTTCCCCCAGTGTTTCCGGGCTGGAGGTTAGAGCTGGTTGTCCTGGGTGCTCCTGTACAGAACTCGACTTTTAAAAATGCTTTTGTGCAACAAAATCGTGTCATCTCTTTTCAAATGTCATTTCCCTGCAGTCATTGCCAAGGGAATGGCTCCACAACAAAGGATCCTCTTTCCCCCGGAGAAGATTTGCATGGATTGGCAGCAAAGACAGAGAGCTGGAGCGGGACTGCACAACATGGGCAATACGTGCTTCCTCAACTCCGTCCTGCAGTGCCTGATGTACACAGCCCCTCTGGCCAACTACCTGCTCTCTCGTGAGCACAGCCAGTCGTGTGAGTACTTTTAGGAACATTTCCTGGTACATCTGTTGGGCACTTCCCCAGGATTCCCAGCATCTGGAATTTGATTTAGGAGAAAAGCAGCCCTTCTTTGTCAACCCCATGAGGAGCTGTTCTTTGAACGCTCAGGCCTGGAAGCCACTTGTCTTATCTAGGCGTGTTCATCTTCAGATAGGCACTTCTTTCTAGCCCCGGGTCTTGGTCCCTATTCCTGCAAGTCAAACTCTCTTTGCTTACTGCACAGAAAACTTCTGTCAGTTAAGCATCCCTCTGAAGAAAGTTTTCTACGCACTAAAATGTCCCGGGCTTGTTGGGACGTTGGCACCTTGGGAGGAGTGGAGACTGTTCTTAAAACTTCAGGATCTCCATGAGGTTTCCCATCGCTATGGCTATTTTGCTAACCTGAGGAGCTTGCTTCCCTCCCTCCCTCTTCAGGTCGTCAGCAAGACTTCTGCATGATGTGCGTAATGGAAGCGCATGTTAACAAGGTCCTGCATTCCTCAGTCAGTGCCATCCAGCCTAGCGCTGTCATCAACGTCCTCACACGTAAGTCATTTCAGGTGCTTTTACAGGTTTTCTCCCCTTCTTGTAGGAGAGAATTACTAACTTCTTCTTTCTTAGGAATAGGAGAACATTTCCAGCTTGGCAGGCAGGAAGATGCCCACGAGTTCCTACGCTTTACTGTCGATGCCATGCAGAGAGCTTGTCTGAGTGGAAGCAGCGAGTAAGCACAAGCAAATTACCTTTTCAATGTTCCCGAGCCCTTTGGACTCCTTGGTGTACTCCCACCAAGGAAAACCTATGCCCAGGGCTTTCAGACAAAGCAAGACTCTTGGAGGAGATCACTCTCTGCCTTACCATTTATTTCCAGATTGGACATGTCTTCTCAAGCAACTACCATCATCCATCAAATATTTGGGGGCTTTCTGAGATCCAGAGGTACTTTTCCGCAACTATTGCTCAACTTGGAATTGTCTGTGCCCTTCTGTTGGCCTGTGATAAAGAGCCGATCGTGTGACTGGCGTAGTAGGTATGAAGGACGGAAAGTGGCACAGCCAGTGACTTCCCCTATCGCTGAGCATTTTGATTTGCCTTCCAGTCACGTGCTTGAGCTGCAGAGCAGTTTCCGATTCCTACGAGGCTTTCCTGGATGTCCCTTTGGATATAAAAGTAAGAGGGTTTATAGCTGTGTTTCAAGCCATCCCAAGGCCCCTGTAGCTTTCCGGAATCCATGCGGTTGACTTAAAAACGTATACTGCGAACACAAGAGAGCTTGGTGGAGGAGGGTCGGAAGTGGAATGAGCTGTGTCCTTCTGGGGAGGCCATGGCAGTGGTCTCCTTGTAGGTGCTGGCTTTAAGCTGGACAAGTACGAATTATCCTCTCTGCACCCTTGACGTACTCTCATCCTTCTTCCTTTTGCCCTCCCTCAGCACCCCATCTGGCTCCCAGGCTGATGGGTTGTATCGTTTTCATTATTGATGACCCTGCGGTGCCACAGGGAAGTAGCTCCCGATAGCCCCGGGAATCCCTCAGGAATTCAATTCCCTGAGGGAAATGTTCAGCATCATACCCTCTTTCTGCCTCCTTCTGGACACTGCTTGCGGGTTCACAGTGCGCCTCCTCAGCGTCAGCTGCCTGGGTCTTCTTGTCAACTCCTAGTAAGTGTTTGGGCAAGGGCATTGCCCGCAGCTCACTGCTCTCCTTTCTCACTCCTCCAGGCAGCCTCTTCTGTCACTGCAGCTCTGGAGGACTTTGTGAAACCGGAGCAGCTGGATGGTGAAAACTGCTTTAAATGTAGCAAGTAAGATGATTACTAGCGACACAGTAGTACTAGGTCCTGCGGGAAGGGGCTGCATGTCATTGAGCAGAAGTCATCATTTCACATAGGCTTAATGCACGATAATGAGACGCAGCTTTTTTTTAATATGGCCTTATGGTACTGAATAGCCTTAAAATAGTGTAAGGATGTGTGAGACATGAAAGCTTGTCTGGTCTTCTTGGGGGAAAATTGGGTGCATTTCAGCACTTGGCTCTGTGCTTGCTTTCAAGATGTGACAAGATGGTTGCCGCCTCCAAGAGGTTTACAGTCCATTGCGCGCCCAAGGTTCTCACAGTGTGTCTGAAGAGGTTTGAAGGCTGCACCGGCAGGAAGATCAGCAAGGTGTGTATGCCACTGGAGGGCAACTTTCCCTTCCCGGAGCAGGAGATTTCCCAAAGCAGTACGCTCTTTCACAAGCTGTTCATGTTGGGTTTTTCGTGTTCCCTTCCGAGGAGAGGAGAGTTCTGGTGAGAAGACAAGCATGTACTCTGCTCCGACAGAGCTGCTTTGGCTGGGAACAGTTTCCTGCCAGCCAAACCATGCCATGTTGAAGGCTATTTCATGTAGTACTTCAGGATCGTTTCTGAGCCCTCCTGGTCTCCCTGTAGGTTGTGGAGTATCCCGAGTACTTGGATCTTCGGCCATACATGTCCCAGACAGCCGGAGAACGGCTCCTCTACACCTTATATGCTGTCTTGGTGCATCATGGTGACAGCTGTCATGCAGGACACTATTTCTGCTACACAAAGGTAAAGAGCAACTTCCTTCCTAGCAGGGAAAAAATGTGTGCTGGGGAAGACAAAGCTTCCCGGCAGTGTAACTGGTGGCCAAGGTTTGGAGGGAGAAGGTCTCCTTAGGGGCTGGATTGGATTTGTGTTGGTGTAGTCTTGGTTCTCCGCCTGTGTTTTTGTGGAGAAACCATGCGGTTCATCTCCAGAGACTGATGCCTTTCTTTGCAGGCCAGCAATGGACTGTGGTACAAGATGAACGATATGGCTGTGAATGGTTGTGGCATCCAGACAGTTCTCAGGCAGCAAGCCTATTTACTGTTTTATGTCAGGTGATGACAAGTATTAAAATGTGTTCAGAATACGTTTCCTTTTCCTGGCTTTGCTATTTTTCTTCTCCTCCTGCATGCTTCTCTTCCTGTTGTAGGAGACAATTATTACCTGCATCCTTCAGTGCTGTTGAATGTGAACTACCCCACGTCAGTCCTTATCTTCCCTTGCTGGGCTTCAGGCTGCTGCCCTGGTGTAAAGTGCTACTTGTCTGCTGTCTGAAGCTGGCTAATGTAGAGAAGAGTAGTTAAAGGGGGCCTACAGGAAAGATGGGGAGGGACTCTCTATCAGGGAGTGTAGTGATAGGATGAGGGGTAACAGTTTTAAAGTGAAAGACGGAAGATTTAGATTAGATGTTGGGAAGCATTTCTTTACGGTGAGGGTGGTGAAACACTGGGAGAGTTTTCCCAGAGGGGTTGTGGATGCCCCCTCCCTGGAGGTGTTCAAGGCCAGGTTGGATGGGGCTTTGAGCAACCTGGTCTAGTGG
This sequence comes from Harpia harpyja, assembly GCF_026419915.1. NCBI lineage: Eukaryota > Metazoa > Chordata > Aves > Accipitriformes > Accipitridae > Harpia > Harpia harpyja. Next base: position 617,819 of record NC_068963.1, on the reverse strand, counting down.
AAGGTGTCCCTGCCCATGGCAGGGGGGTTGGAACTAGATGATCTTTAAGGTCCCTTCCAACCCACACCATTCGATGATTCTATGATTCTATGAAATGGAGGCCGTAGGGATGATAAAGACGAGGACTTGCTCTGACAGGGGCAGACCTGGTGGGTAGACCCCAATCAATTTTCCCATTTGTAGTCCTGGTTACGTCTTCTGTCAGTTGTAGAAACCACTCCAAGAAAATGACTGAACCCCAGAGAAAGCTGCAAGAACAGCCCTAAATGCAGATCACTCTTTTTTTTCTCCAGGCGCTCTGATTTGAAAACGGGAGAAAGGGTGCCTTCCTCACTGGCACCAGCATATGCCTGTTCCTCCCTCAGTCAATGGGGGGCTGACAGCAAGCAGGAGGATTCTGTGGGACCACAGGGTCTGCCTCCTAGGACTAAGGTAACCTGGGGAGGTGGGTCAGGGCACCAGCTGGACAGCAGATTTCTTTCTGGGATCTTGGCATTGCTCTCTTCTCCCACCCATGCTGCAGCTTTCTTCACAGCCGCAAGGCTGCTCCCTCTCAAAGCATCCCACCTCGATCCACCCCATTTGTCCACCTTTGGCCCTTCTGCCTTTGCAGCCCTCCAGGAGAGCCTTTGGGAGGCCCTTAGCTGTCCCCTCCCACAGCTTCTGGGGTTTCCCCACTGTTCAGGTCCTTTCCGGAGGAAAGGGCAGGACCTTTGCACAGCTCTCTTTGCAGGACACGGCGGTGGGCATGGAGGACTCTCCAGAGGACAGCAGCTCCTCTGCACCAGCCAGCACCAGCCAGCTAACCCAGGCAGGTGCACGGGAGGCATCTGCAGGCTGGCCAGGCAGGCTCAGCATCGCCTCCTATGTGGGCTCCTGCTTGCATCGCTTCTTCTGCGGCTGCCTAAGGCTGGTGTCCAGAAGGAAAGCTGCGTGCCCGGTCCGCTCTCCACCATTTGCCCCTCTGCACGCTGTGCAAGAAGACAGCAACAAAGAGGAGCAGGGATTCAGCCCTTCTTCCCGCTGCCAGAGGAACGGTGCCAGGGAGAGGGCCCGGAGCAGATCCCTGCAGTGGGGAAGAGATGTCCGCAGCTGGTTGGTGGACACCACAGACTACGACCACTCAACAGGGAGGAGGAGGAGGAGGAGAACTAGTCCTCCAAGTCGTGATCACGCTCCCAGGGATGATGCTGCTCCAGGGCCCTCCAACGGCACCTCCCAGTCAGGTCCTGCACCCAGTGCTGCTCGGGAGCAAACCCTGCCAATGCAGAAGCAGAGCAGATCCCTGCAGCAGGGCTACGCTCTCCGCAGCCGGGTTTTGGAGACCACAGACTACCACCGCTCAGCGAGGAGGAAGGGGAGGTGGAGAGCAAGTCCTCCACGTCATGACAGAGCCCCAAGGGATGATGCAGCTGCAGGGCCCTCCAATGCCAGCTGCAAGCGGGCTCCCACACCCAGGGCTGCTCGGGAGCACGCTCAGCTGTGGCAGAGAGAGCGGAGCAGATCCCCACATCGGGGCTATGACCTCTGCGGCCGCTTTGTGGACACCACCGAGTGTGACCCCTCAGCAGGGAGGAGGAGGGTTTCAGCACCCCAGAGATGCACATTAGGCTTGCTTGCTTCCCTCCTCCCTTCCGTCCTTCTTTCCCTCCCTCTTCAGGTGCAGAGGAAGGCTTCTGCATGATGTGCATGACAGTAGCGCACATTGAGGAGGTCCTGTCTTGCTCGGGTAGTGCCATCGAACCTACGTCTCTCGTCAATGAGCTTCCATGTAAGTCATTTCAGAGGGTTTCATTTGGAGGTATTTTTGATTTCTGAAGCACCCAGTGTGTCACTCTTTTTGCCGTGTTTGTGTTAAGGAGGAGAGCTTTTTTAGAAAGGTAAGTTTTCTTTCTTTTTTCTCTGAGATCACTGTGAAATCCTTCTTTCTTAGGAATAGGAGAACATTTCCAGCCTGGCACCCAGGAAGACGCACATGAATTCTTCTGCTATGCTGTGGGTGCCATGCAGAGAGCTTGTTTGAGCAGAAACAGCAAGTAAGCATAAGCACGTGACTGTTGAAATACTCCCTAGCCCTTTTTACGACTGTCAGTGAAAACCTCTGTCCGGGGCTTTCCTAACAAGGAGAATTCTTGCAAGAGCTAACTCTGCCTTCCACCTTGTGAGCTCCAATTACCATTTCTTTCCAGCTAGGACACATCTTCTCAGGCTAGCACGCTCATTCATCAGGTCTTTGGAGGATCTCTGAGATCCAGAGGTACTTTTTAAAACTATTCCTGTCCTTAGAATGATCTGTGGCTCTTTCTCTGTTTGTGGTAAACAGCTTCTGGGATGCGGCAGTATGTCCAGTGTGTTGAAAGCAGTATGTCTTGGTCACTGAAATGGACAGAGTTAGTCTCCTTCCCAACCTGAGAAGCATTTCTCTTTCCCTTCCAGTAACGTGCTTCAGCTGCAAAGCCATTTCAGACACCTACGAGGCATTCCTTGATATTCCCTTGGATATCAAGGTAAGATGTTTTGAAATTGTGGTGCAAAATGTTTCCAGGCCCCTGCAGGGCACCTAGTTTATCTCCAGGAAGCTCCGTGGAATTCAACCTGTGGCTGTTACCACACAAGAGCTTGGTGCTGGATGGGAAGGGAAATGTGCTTGTGTGCTTCTGCTGTGGAAGCTCTGTAAATGGTCTCCCTGTGCTGGGTGTCAGCTGGGCACAGTAAGGATGGTATCTACAGCCGTGATGACGCTGTCATACCACCCTGCTTTGGACTCCCTCAGTGCGCCCCTGGTTGCTGTGCGGATGGCTTGGATTGCTTTTGCTCTTTTGGACCATGCGTCCCACAGGCAAATCTGGTACCGCCCAGGGGTAGCTGTTTATTGGGAGGTCATATAGTTTTATTTTAATGTATTGTTCTGTATCCGGGTGCTGTTGCTTAATTTAGGTCTATCTATAGAGTATAATTATGCTGTTTCCACCCTTATATGTATAGACACACAAACACACACATGCACACACACAAAATATGCCTATATCTGTATACACACATGGATCCTTTCAAATATGTGTTATTATTTTCAAGGTATTTACTGTGTACTTAAAACTGTCAGCTAACAATTCAGCTATAGCTGAAGTAAAATCACTCACGTTTTTTCCATGAAATAATCTCTTCGAATTTTACGGTTTGGTTTCCAATAGGTCAGTTACAATTTAGAAAAGACAGAATCATGGGGAAAACAAATTTAAAATGGAAATAGAGTCTTAAAAATAAGTATTTATTTCCAATGTTTTGTTGTTGTTAACTGCCTATTTTTATACAAAGCCTAAAACTTTCTTACCAACTCTGATAAATGTGGAGGAGAGACTCTAACTGCAGACTGATAAGCTGTTTTTCAGGAGCTGGTTATTATACTTGTTAGAGTCTTGATGAGAATATCATACCTAGGTGTACGTTAAGACTCCAGGATATACACTTCCTATGTTTATGAATATTTTATAGACATCAAGGTTTTAAGTCTGTATACTCATGTGTAAGTACACTATTGAAATCTAGTATAGTAGAGCGCAGAAGATGTGCGTTATCAGGAGGAGAAGCGTTTTTATTTAGAAGAAACATATTTTCAAGCCCAAATTGTGTCTTCGTTTAGAGAAGCTTTTCTAATTTTTAGCTGCCTGACTCACCATATGGTCAAATCACGGTGTCCACTGTAGCTGACGTGGATGAATAGTAGGCTGAGTGGAGCTAACTTTGGCCTCTCTCACTTAAAACATTGTATTGCATCGTCTGTCACTTCATAGCATAAAAGTTGATAAAGATATGCATGAGGCAGAAGTAATTGACTTAACCTTCCTTTTATTAATCTGATACCTTTAAGTAGTTTTCCAGGTCTTTATTCCCAGATGTGCACAGACTGAAGTACATGCATGATTACAACTTGTTCCATAGTTTGTTCTGTAACTAAATATGACTGTTCACAAATGTACCTTTAGATACACTCAGAGGCCTTTGTGTTAGTGCCAATGAATCAATTGCCTACGCTCTGCTAACTCCGATGCCAAAGTTGGGGTCTCTTTCACTCCTGCTCCTACCCGCTTGCTTCATCTTCGTCCGTCTTTAATAAATGTTTTATTCTGAGTGGAGAAGTGAGACCTGAGTCACATCTCTCACACTTGCTCATTTCATCTGAGTCAAAAGTGTTTCACAGTTACTTTATTCTTTTTCTCAATTTGCCCCAAACTGTGAAGTGTAACATAATGCAACTCTCTGCTTTAAATAGAAAAAAGATGCCTTTAGTAGACCATGATTACAAAAAACTCAGCTGATCTGTACTTGAAGTGCAGTTCTCTGCCCCAACACTCCAGGTGATAGTTTCATAGAAAATATGGCAAATGAGGAACACTGGATGCAACTCCCTGTATTCCCCATTTGTTTTTTTATGGCAAAAGGCTGTTTAACTTTGTTAGAAAGGAAAGTGTAAATGAATCAATTAAAACTCTTCCTTCTAATCCAGCAGAGTGCCTTGATTTTTCAGCACGATAATCCTGACCCTGTCAGGCCTCATATTTATGATTGGCAATGAGCATTGGCAGAAACAAAGCATTAGAGAAAATGTCTTCTTGAAAGCCTGGAAACTTTAACTTAAAGAATAGTTCAACTGTCATACCATGCTAGTTTGAATGGCCTTAGTAATACATTGCAAGTGTTTTATATGGCCTATAAATGACAACCTATAAAGATAGGGAGAGCAATAAACAAACATGTACTACTGTTGCAGAAGTACTTCCTATGTCACAGTTATCTTCCACATCACATACAAAAACTTTTTTCACTCTGCTGTAGTAAGATGCTGGCAGTCTCAAATGTGAAAAATCATGAGTCCAGCAAAGCAAAATAATGAGACTTTAAGCTCATGATCCTTGAAACAAAACCGTGATTTGCCTTCTAGTAATTAAGACGGAATATACTTGTTACAGAGATAGAAGACTATCTGTGTAACAGTTACATAGACGGTTACGTAGATAGAAGAGGTAAATAACTTCTAGTGAGAGTCTTAAAGAGTTGCAGATCAAAAGATGACTGGAAAAAGCATGTAGAAATCTTTGGAAAAGAGAAAATGTAACACAGTAAAAGGCATAGCAGAAATTAAAAACTGAAGTCGAAGAAATTGTGTTTCTGTTTTTTTTTCTTCCTTTGAACTGTGGGAGTGACTAAGCTTTGGAATAAACTGTCAAAGGAAATGATGACTGTCTAGACGCTCTCAGGTAGGAGCCTTTATGTTTCCAAGACGTTCAATTTGGTGCTGAGATACATAGATGAAAATGGCCATTGCATGCAGGAGGTTGGAGTAGATGATCTTCCTTTGGTGTACCTGACCCTCCAAGCCTTTGTACAGGCACACAGAGTATGGTGTCGTGGTTTAACCCCAGCCAGCAACTAAGCACCACGCAGCCGCTCGCTCACTTCCCCCCCACCCAGTGGGATGGGGGAGAGAATTGGGGGAAAAAGTCAAACTTGTGGGTTGAGATAAAGACAGTTTAATAGGACAGAAAAAGAAGAAAATAATAATAATGCTAATAATAAAAGAATTAGAATATGCAAAACGAGTGATGCACAGTGCAATTTCTCACCACTCGCTGACCAATGCACAGTCAGTTCCCGAGCAGCGATCCACCCCAGGCCAACTCCCCCCAGTTTATATACTGGGCATGACGTCACATGGTATGGAACACCCCGTTGGCCAGTTTGGGTTAGCTGTCCTGGCTGTGTCCCCTCCCAACTCCTTGTGCCCCTCCAGCCTTCTTGCTGGCTGGGCATGAGAAGCTGAAAAATCCTTGACTTAGTAGAAATACTACTTAGCAACAACTGAAAACGTCAGTGTGTTATCAACATTCTTCTCATACTGAACCCAAAACATAGCACTATGCCAGCTACTAGAAAGAAAATTAACTCTATTCTGGCCGAAACCAGGACATATGGCATGCCAAAATCCTCTTCAGTCTGACTACAAGTACAAAAAAGCATTAGAAATACCACGCTTAAGTCCCTCTGGATTAGTATTTCATCTGCTTGTGTTGTGAATACTGAAGGACTGCATCTGAAGTGGAGAGATGCTTTTTTCCAGTTTTATCCTTTTGCTTCCATCAGGCAGCAGATTAGGGCTGAGACAGGGCAACTCCAGCCCACCAAGTTTATTATCCAGTTATATACTCACCCACCCCAAGTTTGCCGAATTCCTTTGTTATGGCTGTTTATAGCTCTTGCCTCCACAGTCTTCCATGGCTATGAGTTTGAGTTGCACTGTGTAATTGAGTCTTGGCGGGGAAGTGGAACTCTTCTCCCCCCACTCCACCCCCACCTTTTCTTTATTTTAAACCTGTTATTTGATTGTTTCTTTAGGTTTCAACCAGTTCTTGTTTTGTAAGAAATAGTGAATAATCATTGGGGTATCGCTATTCATAATTTCACATCTATTTTACAGCTCTCATACAGAAACAGTCTGGCATCGTGGGTTGTTCTTCTTGTCGTTGACTGTCTGCTCGTCAGATCCTCTTCATTTTGAGGTGGGGTGATCTGGTTCGTGCATGATGTGAGAGAACATGGGGAATTAATGAGGTATAATCGTACAAGACCAAAACTTAGTTATTCCCTGTCAAATCAGCTGATAAGAGCAGTCCATTTTATTCAAGTGATGTATCCAAATGTGACTTCATCCTGAGACATGCTCATCAGCGAGTTTCTCTCTTCACTGTAATGGCTATATATCTCATCACGTGATGGGAGATTGTGTGCAGCCTCTTACATGTCCTTCCTCATCCTCTTACAAGCACACATGCCACTTTTATGTGAGCGGACATTCATCCATCGTACATCAGTAAACTAGAGCAGGCATCATCATGGTATGCCTGTTTATAGGTAAGTGAAGAGAGAAGAGCTGTGATCAGTCCATAAACATTATGACAGGGAGCAAGATGTGTGAATAATTCATGCAGCCCCAGCTTGCCTTTATATCTGAAAAAGAGGACAAGAGGGAGGAAGCTGTAGCTACATGCAGAAGGACTTATTCCAGGGAGCCAAATCCAGTACGTAATTTGGGGCACCTCAGTTCCAAATGACCTTTCTGCCTCGGAAGAAGTATTGCATTGTTTAAAGTTTTTTTGTCATTGCTGTGTTTTGTATAGGAGCATAGGTAAAAGTTTGAATTGTGATTGCTTCCAGGAGTTTTAAGTAAAACAGTAAAAGCTCTGTTTGAAGACGAAAATAAGATTTGGCAATATTGCTGACAGAAAAAAATTAAGCTTTCAACAGTGTATTTAGGCAACAAAGAGAATTTATTTTATAATTAAATATAAACGCACCACTTTTCCTCAACTAAGCGTGCTAAACAACCTGGAATACACTTTGCATATCAAAAATACGTGACTGTTCTGATCTGTTAAGCAGTTCAAGAATCATAAACTAAAGAAGTTAAATTTGTAATTCTAAGAGTTCTTTTGGCTTACGTTCTTTTATTTACTCAGTTGTATATCCCAAATAAATGTATTAAGTCAGTAGTTACTCTGGGCTTGCACTAATGTGAAAACAGAACGCGATCCATATTTTTGTCCCAATCTGCAGACTTAGGTGCAGAGCCACACCTAGAAAGAAACAAAATACGTAGCCAACATCCCCAGTACAAATCTCAAGCCATTACTCTTGGTTATACTTTTGGGTAACAGATCAAGGGTCTGATTCTTTAGGGGCAACAAAGGGGGAAAAAGAGCAACAAGCTGCTGAGGGCCGGATCCCGTGAGCCAGCGGGACGGCACTCAGGACGTCCGTACCTAACCTTTAGGCACTGAGTGAGACCCTGGGTAGCAGCAGCCTAGTGCAAAGCAAGACCGCGTGCTGCATCGGGCATCTGGTAAAACTTGCCGGGTGGCTTTGAACTTCTGGTAGAAACTGTGCTGGAATGACGGATCCCCATTTCCTAGGCAAGCATTCAGGACACTAAACCATAGATAAAAAGTGGCCACTGGCCCCCTCCACTAAGTGGATTTTTTTAGATGGAAGCGCCTGTTGCACCTTGCACAAAACTCAAGCTTGTCAGGCTGTGTGAAATGCCTTCAGAGCGTGCCAGCGTAATCAGCTTCTTGGGGAGATTCCCCTTGGCGACCCTTCTTCATGAGTCCTGGAGAATGGTACGTGTGCAGTGGGTGCCAGGATGCACTACTTTTTCAAACTGGTAAGCAAGCATAGTTAAGTATAGCGAAATGTCATAGCTGAGGGGAGTGAGCACGGTTAGACAGAAGATGCAGCTCCAGCTTGTTTTGTCATCCAGGCAAACGTGGCCAGATCAAGTGCTGTTTTGTGTGGCATGAGATAAAAGTATGTTAGATGTGTCTTTGGTGTACATCAGATGCTTCCTATTATAGGTCAGAAAAAACCTATTAGAACAGTCCCTTACTTACAGGACTGATTTTATAGAGTTAACGAAGCCATGGGTGGCTGAAAGTACAAGGACCCACTTTACATTTGTTGGAGCTCATGCTGGTGGGGTCCTGGGTCACGGCCGCTGGTCTGAGGTCTCCCATCTGACCTCGCTGTAATTCCTACATGGGGTGCAGGCTACTGACAGTATTGAAGGGCTATTATTTTTCATAGCAGTGTTGGATCTAGTAACATTGTGTCCAAAACCACTGGGCAAGTCCCTGGTCCAAACAGATCAATGATTTTTTACTTTTTCCTCCCCTAAGAAGTTGAGGCCCTGCTTTAAAAGATCTTTAAAAGATCCTGACCTCAAAATGGCAATAATTTGGGCACAGGCGACGGGTCAGGTCATTTGTTTTAGTGTTCTCTTAAAACCCAAGGCAGGTGTTTTATCTATTCCAAAACTATTTTTCTCTTCTCTTCACATTCCTCCCCCAAAAGAGAAAAAAAAGCCTGGAGTAGTCCCATTCCTTGTCCGAAAGCTGCTCTGTGCCTGCCTGACACCAGACACAATCCACACAGAGAGCAATCAGAGCCAAACCCTGCACTTCCATTGGGACAGTAGCCTTGGAAAACTTCTTTGCTGGGTTGCTTGGAGACCTGTAACTGCAACAAAACCTCCCTGACAGGTAGACTAGAACACCAATTTGTTGCCAATTAAAAAGGGAGCAGGAGAGCAGCAATAACCCCAAACGAGAACATCTTCCCCCAGCCCGTTCAGCCCGTTGCAGTCCCGCTCGCTGTCGGCTCGTCCAGCCCACTTCCGTTCGAGTGACTTGAACTCCATCTTTAAAAAGACGAGACTGCAAGATGGGCACACGCAAACACACTGCTTTCAAAATCCCACAATGTAAACTTCTCGGACTGGGTATTTCCACCAATTGCCGCAAAACCTACAGAGAAGGACACACCCCATAAATTCCACAGGCAAGGCCAACGAGTCTTTTTAATTCTGGCTTTGGCTTTTCTGCCTGCTGGGTGCAAATGAGTGCTGTTTCTGCAAGGCGATCCCAAAAGCTGAACACGGATTAAAGCTCTTCCTTGAGGGACCTGTGGGCAGGCAGGCCAGCCGGCAGAGCTGTCCAAGTCTCTGGAAGGTCTCTCTGAGCTCTTCCTGGCCAGAGGCAGCTCTGGGAGGAGGGACAGGGTGGGCTGCTGGTGCCCTTTGTGCAGCTTGGTCCCTGCTGCGGGAAGTTTTGATGCTTCCTGGATTCCTGGATTCCTCTCCGGCACTGCCGCAGTCAGACGCCATGCTCCTCCCTCATCCAGGTCGACAATCTGCCCCTGTCACCATCTCAGCACCCCCGAGTGATTGCCTGATGTGCATCTCCGCGGTGCTGAAACCCTCCTCCTCCCTGCTGAGCGGTCACACTCGGTGGTGTCCACAAACCGGCCGCAGAGGTCATAGCCCCGATGTGGGGATCTGCTCCGCTCTCTCTGAAACAGCTGAGCGTGCTCCCGAGCAGCCCTGGGTGTGGGAGCCCGCTTGCAGCTGGCATTGGAGGGCCCTGCAGCTGCATCATCCCTTGGGGCTCTGTCATGACGTGGAGGACTTGCTCTCCACCTCCCCTTCCTCCTCGCTGAGCGGTGGTAGTCTGTGGTCTCCAAAACCCGGCTGCGGAGAGCGTAGCCCTGCTGCAGGGATCTGCTCTGCTTCTGCATTGGCAGGGTTTGCTCCCGAGCAGCGCTGAGTGCAGGAGCCGACTGGGAGGTGCCGTTGGGGGGCCCTGGAGCAGCATCATCCCTGGGAGCGTGATCACGACTTGGAGGACTAGTTCTCCTCCTCCTCCTCCTCCCTGTTGAGTGGTCGTAGTCTGTGGTGTCCACCAACCAGCTGCGGACATCTCTTCCCCACTGCGGGGATCTGCTCCGGGCCCTCTCCCTGGCACTGTTCCTCTGGCAGCGGGAAGAAGGGCTGAATCCCTGCTCCTCTTTGTTGCTGTCTTCTTGCACAGTGTGCAGAGGGGCAAATGGTGGAGAGCGGACCGGGCACGCAGCTTTCCTTCTGGACACCAGCCTTAGGCAGCCGCAGAAGAAGCGATGCAAGCAGGAGCCCACGTAGGAGGCGATGCTGAGCCTGCCTGGCCAGCCTGCAGATGCCTCCCGTGCACCTGCCTGGGTTAGCTGGCTGGTGCTGGCTGGTGCAGAGGAGCTGCTGTCCTCTGGAGAGTCCTCCATGCCCACCGCCGTGTCCTGCAAAGAGAGCTGTGCAAAGGTCCTGCCCTTTCCTCCTGAAAGGACCTGAACAGTGGGGAAACCCCAGAAGCTGTGGGAGGGGACAGCTAAGGGCCTCCCAAAGGCTCTCCTGGAGGGCTGCAAAGGCAGAAGGGCCAAAGGCGGACAAATGGGGTGGATCGAGGTGGGACGCTTTGAGAGGGAGCAGCCTTGCGGCTGTGAAGAAAGCTGCAGCGTGGGTGGGAGAAGAGAGCAATGCCAAGGTCCTAGAAAGAAATCTGCTGTCCAGCTGGTGCCCTGACCCACCTCCCCAGGTTACCTTAGTCCTAGGAGGCAGACCCTGTGGTCCCACAGAATCCTCCTGCTTGCTGTCAGCCCCCCATTGACTGAGGGAGGAACAGGCATATGCTGGTGCCAGTGAGGAAGGCACCCTTTCTCCCATTTTCAAATCAGAGCGCCTGGAGAAAAAAAAGAGTGATCTGCATTTAGGGCTGTTCTTGCAGCTTTCTCTGGGGTTCAGTCATTTTCTTGGAGCGGTTTCGGCAACTGACAGAAGACGTAACCAGGACTACAAATGGGAAAATTGATTGGGGTCTGCCCCTGTCAGAGCAAGTCCTCGTCTTTATCGTCCCTACGGCCTCCATTTCATAGAATCATAGAATCATCGAATGGTGTGGGTTGGAAGGGACCTTAAAGATCATCTAGTTCCAACCCCCCTGCCATGGGCAGGGACACCTTCCACTACACCAGGTTGCTCAAAGCCCCATCCAACCTGGCCTTGAACACCTCCAGGGAGGGGGCATCCACAACCCCTCTGGGAAAACTCTCCCAGTGTTTCACCACCCTCACCGTAAAGAATTTCTTCCTAATATCTAATCTAAATCTTCCCTCTTTCACTTTAAAACTGTTACCCCTCGTCCTATCACTACACTCCCTGATAGAGAGTCCCTCCCCATCTTTCCTGTAGGCCCCCTTTAACTACTCTTCTCTACATTAGCCAGCTTCAGACAGCAGACAAGTAGCACTTTACACCAGGGCAGCAGCCTGAAGCCCAGCAAGGGAAGATAAGGACTGACGTGGGGTAGTTCAGATTCAACAGCACTGAAGGATGCAGGTAATAATTGTCTCCTATGACAGGAAAAGAAACATGCAGGAGGAGAAGAAAAATAGCAAAGCCAGGAAAAGGAAACGTATTCTGAACACATTTTAATACTTGTCATCACCTGACATAAAACAGTAAATAGGCTTGCTGCCTGAGAACTGTCTGGATGCCACAACCTTTCACAGCCATATCGTTCATCTTGTACCACAGTCCATTGCTGGCCTGCAAAGAAAGGCATCAGTCTCTGGAGATGAACCGCATGGTTTCTCCACAAAAACACAGGCGGAAAACTACAGAACCAAGAGTACGCCAACGCAAATCCAATCCAGCCCCTAAGGAGACCTTCTCCCTCCAAACCTTGGCCACCAGTTACACTGCCGGGAAGGTTTGTCTTCCCCAGCACACATTGTTTCCCTGCTAGGAAGTTGCTCTTTACCTTTGTGTAGCAGAAATAGTGTCCTGCATGACAGCTGTCACCACGATGCACCAAGACAGCATATAAGGTGTAGAGGAGCCGTTCTCCAGCTGTCTGGGACATGTATGGCCGAAGATCCAAGTACTTGGGATACTCCACAACCTACAGGGAGACCAGGACGGCTCAGAAATGATCCTGAAGTACTACATGAAATAGCCTTCAACATGGCATGGTTTGGCTGGCAGGAAACTGTTCCCAGCCAAAGCAGCTCTGTCGGAGCAGAGTACATGCTTGTCTTCCCACCAGAACTCTCCTCTCCTCGGAAGGGAACACGAAAAACCCAACATGAACAGCTTGTGAAAGAGCGTACTGCTTTGGGAAATCTCCTGCTCCGGGAAGAGAAAGTTGCCCTCCAGTGGCATACACACCTTGCTGATCTTCCTGCCGGTGCAACCTTCAAACCTCTTCAGACACACTGTGAGAACCTTGGGCGCGCAATGGACTGTAAACCTCTTGGAGGCGGCAACCATCTTGTCACATCTTGAAAGCAAGCACAGAGCCAAGTGCTGAAATGCACCCAATTTTCCCCCAAGAAGACCAGACAAGCTTTCATGTCTCACACATCCTTACACTATTTTAAGGCTATTCAGTACCATAAGGCCATATTAAAAAAAAGCTGCGTCTCATTATCGTGCATTAAGCCTATGTGAAATGATGACTTCTGCTCAATGACATGCAGCACCTTCCCGCAGGATCTAGTACTACTGTGTCGCTAGTAATCATCTTACTTGCTACATTTAAAGCAGTTTTCACCATCCAGCTGCTCCGGTTTCACAAAGTCCTCCAGAGCTGCAGTGACAGAAGAGGCTGCCTGGAGGAGTGAGAAAGGAGAGCAGTGAGCTGCGGGCAATGCCCTTGCCCAAACACTTACTAGGAGTTGACAAGAAGACCCAGGCAGCTGACGCTGAGGAGGCGCACTGTGAACCCGCAAGCAGTGTCCAGAAGGAGGCAGAAAGAGGGTATGATGCTGAACATTTCCCTCAGGGAATTGAATTCCTGAGGGATTCCCGGGGCTATCGGGAGCTACTTCCCTGTGGCACCGCAGGGTCATCAATAATGAAAACGATACAACCCATCAGCCTGGGAGCCAGATGGGGTGCTGAGGGAGGGCAAAAGGAAGAAGGATGAGAGTACGTCAAGGGTGCAGAGAGGATAATTCGTACTTGTCCAGCTTAAAGCCAGCACCTACAAGGAGACCACTGCCATGGCCTCCCCAGAAGGACACAGCTCATTCCACTTCCGACCCTCCTCCACCAAGCTCTCTTGTGTTCGCAGTATACGTTTTTAAGTCAACCGCATGGATTCCGGAAAGCTACAGGGGCCTTGGGATGGCTTGAAACACAGCTATAAACCCTCTTACTTTTATATCCAAAGGGACATCCAGGAAAGCCTCGTAGGAATCGGAAACTGCTCTGCAGCTCAAGCACGTGACTGGAAGGCAAATCAAAATGCTCAGCGATAGGGGAAGTCACTGGCTGTGCCACTTTCCGTCCTTCATACCTACTACGCCAGTCACACGATCGGCTCTTTATCACAGGCCAACAGAAGGGCACAGACAATTCCAAGTTGAGCAATAGTTGCGGAAAAGTACCTCTGGATCTCAGAAAGCCCCCAAATATTTGATGGATGATGGTAGTTGCTTGAGAAGACATGTCCAATCTGGAAATAAATGGTAAGGCAGAGAGTGATCTCCTCCAAGAGTCTTGCTTTGTCTGAAAGCCCTGGGCATAGGTTTTCCTTGGTGGGAGTACACCAAGGAGTCCAAAGGGCTCGGGAACATTGAAAAGGTAATTTGCTTGTGCTTACTCGCTGCTTCCACTCAGACAAGCTCTCTGCATGGCATCGACAGTAAAGCGTAGGAACTCGTGGGCATCTTCCTGCCTGCCAAGCTGGAAATGTTCTCCTATTCCTAAGAAAGAAGAAGTTAGTAATTCTCTCCTACAAGAAGGGGAGAAAACCTGTAAAAGCACCTGAAATGACTTACGTGTGAGGACGTTGATGACAGCGCTAGGCTGGATGGCACTGACTGAGGAATGCAGGACCTTGTTAACATGCGCTTCCATTACGCACATCATGCAGAAGTCTTGCTGACGACCTGAAGAGGGAGGGAGGGAAGCAAGCTCCTCAGGTTAGCAAAATAGCCATAGCGATGGGAAACCTCATGGAGATCCTGAAGTTTTAAGAACAGTCTCCACTCCTCCCAAGGTGCCAACGTCCCAACAAGCCCGGGACATTTTAGTGCGTAGAAAACTTTCTTCAGAGGGATGCTTAACTGACAGAAGTTTTCTGTGCAGTAAGCAAAGAGAGTTTGACTTGCAGGAATAGGGACCAAGACCCGGGGCTAGAAAGAAGTGCCTATCTGAAGATGAACACGCCTAGATAAGACAAGCGGCTTCTAGGCCTGAGCGTTCAAAGAACAGCTCCTCGTGGGGTTGACAAAGAAGGGCTGCTTTTCTCCTAAATCAAATTCCAGATGCTGGGAATCCTGGGGAAGTGCCCAACAGATGTACCAGGAAATGTTCCTAAAAGTACTCACACGACTGGCTGTGCTCACGAGAGAGCAGGTAGTTGGCCAGAGGGGCTGTGTACGTCAGGCACTGCAGGACGGAGTTGAGGAAGCACGTATTGCCCAGGTTGTGCAGTCCCGCTCCAGCTCTCTGTCTTTGCTGCCAATCCATGCAAATCTTCTCCGGGGGAAAGAGGATCCTTTGTTGTGGAGCCATTCCCTTGGCAATGACTGCAGGGAAATGACATTTGAAAAGAGATGACACGATTTTGTTGCACAAAACCATTTTTAAAAGTCGAGTTCTGTACAGGAGCACCCAGGACAACCAACTCTAACCTCCAACCCAGAAACACTGGGGGAAGCCTAACGCTGCCGTTGATATTTACTGGTCAAGAAACAGTTTTGGAAAATAGGCTGTTCCCCTGCTTATTTTGCCAAAAGTCCAACAAGCCCACACTCCGATTTCTGTGCCCAGGGCTACCTTCTTTCCCTCTCGAGACTTGGATTAGCAGGTCAAGTCTCCCCTGTTCCTGATTGTAAATTGATGAAAACAAGCAAGTGTCTAGCACAGAAGGTAACCCGACCGATGTCAGATCTTTCTACGAGCGAGGTCATCTTTCAAAGTCTTGTACTAGTGGCAGAGGAGTGACAGAGGAGCGTTTTCCTGCGTCTAATCGGAAGCACCTGGCTAAGTCTGGCTGCTATCAGGAAATGCCCCAGAATTCACTCTAGGTTGTCAGCACATGCAGGGATGGAGCACCAGCCACGTCCGTTGCCTTTGGGGATTCACAAAGCCCAAGCCTGCTGGTGAAGCCGTTACTTACGGGAGTCGTTCCCCATTGTGGCCATCACTCCTCTCAGGAACAGAGGGGAAAGCTTTGGATGACAAAGGAGGTCAGGACGTGCTCCAGAAAGAGAAGATCAGCACCAATCCCCTCACCTGATCACAAAGAAATAACTGTAGCTCAACAAAATGCTTAAAAAAAACCCCAAACGCAACCCACAGAACAGCATGCGCCATCAACAGTGTTTCAGTGGCACTTGTAACCGCTGTCGAGCTGCAGGCTGATGGCCCCACTGTCCCTGTCACAGGACTCCGGCTGACAGCAATTACCAAGGCCCTTTTGAAAGACTGCATTGCGTGTCACCTGCTCTGAAGAGGACCTGCTGCTTACCTGTGGCTAGCCTTAGCAGCAGAGCCCTCGGGCTCTCCAGCCCACACTTGCTCACCTTGGATGCGGGAGTGACCGGCTTTCGGCCGCTATTTTAATGGCTGCCTTTGCCGTGCTCCTTTTCTGTCTCCCTTCCTACCGCCTCAGTCAGGGCAGGATTCTTGTCATTCTAGGCTGAGCCCAACGCCTCAGACTACACTGCCACCCCCTACTTACCTATCCTAGGATACGGTAAGGAAATAGCAAACAGGAACTCTACCCATAGCCCATCTCTGGCCAGCCTATCAAGGTGTAATAGCTCAGCCTGCAGCTTGGAACGCACAGACCAGCCTGTACTTTCATCCCGTATCTACCTACTCTATGATCTGTCCTGAAAGTCAAATCATAATTACCTTTGAAAGAGGATGGAAGTTGAGAATTGAGCAGTAGATGATAAATGGTTGGAAAAATGTAGGCACGCAAGTAGCAAAGGAAGGAGCTGAGTTATCCCGAAGGCCAGCTCAGCCCAACTAGCTTTTGCTGGCCTGCTTTTCAGGATCCCAAGACCTGGCCAGGTGTGCTCACAAGCGCCGGGCAGGTGCCGCATCACTGCCCCTTTGTGACACGGGGCTGCACGGGGACATGTCCCCTTGAGGCCATCGAGCACCACAGCCGCCACAGCCCAGGCACCTCCTGGAGCCGGCAGTCACTGGAGCTCCCCACACGCTGCTGGCGCAGGGCTGTTTGTCTGCCAGCAGAGCTCCCACCTCTTCCTGCAGCTGCATGGGCTGGATGAATAAAAACCTGCCCAGGGCTGTAAGTGTGCCTGTTCACAGCTTTGGCTGGCACGTTCGGGTTGCTGAGGGTGTCTTTTCCACTCTGCCCGGGTACAGGACTGTGTCCGTGACACTCGTGTGGCAAAGCACCTGGTCTCTCACAGGTTCATTTCCAAAGAATTTTCTCTGCCCCCAAGATAGAGCCACGGGCTGACTCTGAACTAGCACTACCAAAGAAACACCTTCAGCAACTGTGCTGGGTTGACCTTGGCTGGCTGCCCCAACTGCTCTCTCACCCTGGACCTCTGAAAAATGTTTGTTGGTGCCTTTTTAGCATCAGGTTTAATTCCTTGACCTGCTTGCAGGGCAGTGAGTATTGCTCCTGCCCTGATCAGGCAGCTGGTTGTTATTCCTGCCCTGCTCGAGCTGGCTGGTTTGGCCCTTGCCCTGCCTGGCTCATCTAGTTTTCCCCAGTCCTGCTTGGGGCAGTTAGTTTTACTCCTGCTCAGCTCAGGGCAGCTAGTTTGGCTCCTGCTCCACTTGGGGAGGCTTTCTTCTTTTTATCCTCCCCTTGGGGCATCCAGTTTGGCCACGGCCTTGTCCGGCTGTCTTGCTTTCACCATGTCCCTCTCGGGATAGCTGTTTTTCCCCCTCTCTTGTTTGGGGAGGCTCATTTTGCCCCTTCTCCACACAGGGTGCCTGCATTTACTCCCGCCCTGCTCAGGTGGCTCTTTATGCCTGTATTGGGTCTGGCTGAGATGGAGTTAATTCTCCCCATAGCAGCCCTCATAGTGCTGTGCTTTGTATTGGGAGCTAGAAAGGTGTTGATAACAACACACCAGTGTTTTGGCTACTGCTGAGCAGTGCTTGCACAGCATAAGGCTGTCTCTCCAACACTTCCCCCTGCCCTCACCAGAGGGCTTTGGGTGGGCAAGATCCTGGGAGGGGACATAGCCAGGACAGCTGACCCAAACTGACCAAAGGGATGTTCCATGCCGTATGACGTCAGCTCAGCAATAAAAGTTAAGTAAAGGGAGATGGAAGGGGGGGCACTGGTTATTTACATTTGTCTTTGGGAGCAACTGCTATGAGTAGTGAAGCCCTGCTTCCCGGGAAGGGACCAGACATCGCCTGCCGATGGGAAGTAGAGAATAAAATCTTTTGTTTTCCTTTGTTTTCACGTGCGACCTTTGCTTTTGCTTTATTAAACTGTCCTTATCTTGACCCACAAGCCTATTGTTATATTTTCTCTCCCCTGTCCACCTGAGGAGGGGGAGTGATAGAGTGGCTTTGGTGGGCACCTGGCGTCCAGCCAGGGTGAACCCACCACAAGTGCATATCCAACAGTCGGGCTCGTTTGCCTCCGCTGCCGTACTGTGGACTGTGGCTACGGCCAAATTATGGAATGAATAGGTATAATTTGTATTCCACCACAGGCTTATAAGCAAGGCTACCATATTAAAAGCTAGGCTTCCAAATCACTAGTAACAGGAAAAACAAACAGACAGAAATAGCAAAAATAACTATCCCTTGGATATAGAGGACAGCACTGAAATCAAAAGGGTTTCCTGACTCTGGAAACCCAGAAGGCATTTAAAGAGCTAAAGCAAGCAGTCATGGAAGCTCCCTCATTAGCCCTGCCAGACTACAACAAGCCTTTTGTATTATATGTACATGGACAGAAAGGAATCGCCAGTTAGCCCAGAAACGGCTGCAAGCTGTAGAATGTGACTCAGCAGAACTAGACCTCCTAATTCAAGGCATGATGTCCTGTGCTGGGGCTGTTGCAGCAGCAGCTGCGATGACTGAGAGAGCAAGAAACATTGTCCTGGGGCACCTCCTAACGCCAATGGTTCATTCCTTACTCTTTAGTCCTCCTCTGCAGAGTTCAAGCAGCTGTGGATGTGCCACAGTTGGGAAGTACATTGGTTTATGGCACTCAACCTAGATGGCCACTGGCTTCTTTGACTGAACTTTCCATAAACACACAAGTTACGCTCCAACAGCCTGAGATGTCCCCTCCCTTCACTGTCACTGCGGCGCGGGCAGCCGAGCGCCCCACAGCAAGGCATGCTGCATCTCCCCCAGGCTGTCTTGTCCTGGCTGGCTGCTGACAGGAGGGGACACGGGGTGGTGACAGCCTGCAGGGTGACAGGAGGGACACCTGGGGGTGACAGGAGGGAAACGGGTCAATGACAGGCCTGGGGGGTGACAGGAGGGACACGGCTCAGTGACAGGCCCAGGGGGTGACAGGACACGAGGCTGCGGGGAGGAGCCGGGCGGGCGCCATCATCATCTGCCACGGTAGATGCCGTCGCAGAGCAGGCATTGCCCGGCCCCGACCATGTCGCGTGTCCACTACAAGTTCTTCTCCAAGCTGAACTATGATACGGTCACCTTCAACGGCCTCTACATCTCTCTGCGTGACCTCAAGCTCCAGATCATGGGCCGCGAGAAGCTGACGGCGGCCAGCTGCGACCTGCAGATCACCAACGCCCAGACCAAAGAAGGTGCGTGGGGGCAACAGGCACGGGGCCTCGGGGACTGCCCGGCTGGCGGCGTCGCAGACGACCCCGCGACGGCCATGGCCTGCGGGAGCCACGCTCTGCCCTTTGTGGCTCATCCCCACGTAGCATGAGTCAGGCTGGGGGCCATCCCGCCAGCATGCGGGAGGACCGGGAGGGCAAGCGTCGCCAGGGATGAAGCGGGGTGGGAAGCGATAATGTGATTCGGCCACGATCGGTAGCTGTGACTTGTGTTGGGGACCTCACAGAGCTGTTCTTTTGCAGTTGCTGTTCTGACAACTACCTTCAGATCTGTGCTTTAGACGCGGAGCTAGGCACAGAAGAACACGTGGTTGATGGGTGACGTATAGTGCTTACAAAAGTTTTGGTTTCCTGGAAATTCTTCTAGGTGAAATGATAAGGAAATGCGGGAGGAGATCCTTTAATAACAAACCTCAAAGAAATCTTCAGAGAGATCTGGCAGACAAAGCTGAAAGTGATGGAAACAGAACAGATGGCTAGTTTGAAGAAAAAAAAGTGGTCTTGGTGACTTAGTTTTGTCTTCAACTCGTTTTATGCCACTGCATGGGTATATCAGTGATACAGATGCTTCTTGAATCTTCCATAAGGGTGTTTTCCATGGGAAAATGCAAAAATCCCCCAGTGGTTTTCAGAGCAAAGCTAGAGAATACGTTTCGGTGTAGTATGTATGCCAAGTTTTTGGTTTCAATGCATAACGGAGCTTACCCTGAGAGTCACTCCCACTCCCACTATAATTCCAGTTGCTCCCAGCATGATCACAGTTGCCCTCAGGGTAGTTCCAGTTGCTCCCAGTAGGATGCCAGTTGCCCCCGGGAGGGGCCAGTTGCTCCCAGTATGATCCCAGCTGCCCCCATCGTGCTCCTAGTCACGCCCAGCATAGTTCCAGTTGCTCCCAGTATATCCCAGATGCCCCCAACATGATCCCAGTTCCTCCCAGCATGGTCCCAGTCACTCCCAGTTGCTCCCAGCATGATCCCAGTTGCTCCTAGTCACTTCCAGTCACCCCTAGTGTGGTCCCAGTTGCTCCCTCTATGATCCCAGTCTCAACCAGCACGGTCCCAGTTGCCCCCAGCATGCTCCTAGATGCTCCCAGTATGATCCCAGTTGCCCTCGGTGTGCTCCCACTTGTTCCCAGTATGATCCCAGTCTCCCTTGGCATGATTCCAGCAGCTCCCTGTTGCCCCCAGATGGTCCCAGTTGCACCCCAACATAATCCCAGTTGCCCCCTAACATTGTCCCAGCATGGTCCCCATTTCCCCCTGGGTGGTCCCAGTCAATCCCAGTATCATCCCAGTTGCCGTCAGCGTAGTTTCAGTTGCTCCCAGTATATCCCAGTTGCCCTCAGCATGGTCCCAGTTGCTCCTAATATATCCCAATTGGCCCCAATGTGCTCCTAGATACTCCCAGTTGCCCCCAACATGATCCCAGTTGCTCCCTGTCTCCTCCCAGTTGTACCTAGTCACTTCCAGTTACCCCCACTGTGGTCCCACTTGCTCCCAATACGATCCCAGATGCCCCCAGGGTGGTCCCAGTGGTCCTCATAAGTAAAGAGGGGGGGAATAGGGGATAGGGGGGCCCCCAAAAATTTGAGGGCAGGGGGGGCACCTACCTGTCTGCGCCAGGGAGGTGATGCTGACTGGCCGGGGCATGCTGCTCGTGCGTGGAGATATATGGCGGTGCCACCGCCAATGCTGTCACAGCCCCCCCCTTTGAAACCCCACAGCGGGGGTCTCACCTGCTGCCCCCTCGCCAGCCAGGGGAGAGCTGTGGGGAGAGAAAATGGGGGTCAGTGAGGGCGGGGAAGAGATGGGGGGACTGAACGAGAAGGGTGGGGGAATAGGGGGGTCATCTGAGTGCGGCGCAGCTCCCCGTTCTCCCACCGCAGCGCCTCCAGCACCCTGCTGGAGCAGGGCTGTGGTGTGGGGCAGACCCTCCCAAGACGGTGGTGGGGAGAGGGTGTAGGGGGTCAGAC
The DNA here is from genome assembly GCF_026419915.1 of Harpia harpyja. Taxonomy (NCBI): domain Eukaryota; kingdom Metazoa; phylum Chordata; class Aves; order Accipitriformes; family Accipitridae; genus Harpia; species Harpia harpyja. Next base: position 596,656 of record NC_068963.1, on the reverse strand, counting down.
CCTTCCAAGATGGCCTCCAGGAGGGTGGACTCCTCTCAAGATGGCAGCCCTGAGGGAGGACAGTGTCACCTATTGCTGGGGTCCAGGACATGGCAGCCACCTTCCTTGTGAGAGGCCAGCAGCAGGTTGGACTGCGCCCGCTGGAAACGCCAGACCTGTGGGGCAGAGGCTGTGGGGCTGGCCCCATGGCTGGGGTGGGGTGGGCTGCCCTCCATCCTTCTCCTCCTCCTCGCCTGGGACTTGTGAGTCAAGTGCTTGAGGGCAATGTCGGCCGGGCTCTTGAAGAAGAGCTTCTCCTGCAGGCACACCTGTGGGGAGGGAAGGAGATGGCCACCAGTGATGGAGGATGAGGAAGGATCACAATGGTGGCCAGGGATGAAGGAGGAGAAGGGTTCAAAATGGCAGCCAGGACAGGGCAGCAACTCACCTTGTCGGAGATGGGGAGGTAGCAGCAGTTGGCGGCACAGACAGGGCACGGACCTGCGTGAGAAAACAGACATGAGCACCCCTCCAAAATGGCGGTTATGAGGGAAAAAGTTTGGCAAGATGGGAGGGGGAACCATCTGGTGAGCTGGACGGGGGGCGGGAATTCCTCCCTTCCGCCATTTTATGGATATAAGGTGAGGGGGAATCCCTCCCTTCCGCCAATTTATGGCTATAAGGTGAGGGGAATCCCTCCCTTCCACCATTTTAGGAGGTTAAGGTCAGGGGGCTGCTTCCCTTTTGCCATTTTAGGGGTTCAAGATGAGGGGGGTGCCCCTCCATTTTGTGGGGGTGAAGGGGCTCCTACCTGCGCCCCTGCACACTGTGCGGAGGACGTGGCCACACCTGGTGACGGCAAAGTGGGCTCTCTCTTGGTGTAAGCAGCGGTTGTACTGGAACCAGTCCATGCTGGGGCGGTCAGCCGCCTGCTGGGGTGTCCGTGTCCCCGTCCCCCCCTTCCCCACCGTTGCCTGCCGGCTGTGGCGGCGCCAGGACCCCTTCGCGCCTCAGTCGGTGAGGAAATGGAAGGGGGAACGGCCGTTAAAAAGGGCGGGAAGCCTGAGGAGAGGAAAGGACCCTTACAGAGGGCGGGAAGACTGAGGGGGCGGGGTGACAGTGGAAGGGGGCGGGGACACAGTCGACAGGGGTGGAGCCACGGTTAAAATGGGTGGGGAGGCTGAGGGGGCGTGGCAGCTGCAGAAGGGGGCAGGAGGTGGGTGGATCCAGAGCAGAAAGGGGCGGGGGGCGGGGCCGGGTGCAGGGGTGGTGGGGCGGGGCCCCCTCGGGGCTGCTGGGGGGGAAGGGCGAGTCCCGGGGGGGCTGCAGGGCCAGCGTGTGCTGGGGGGGTGATGCACCCCAAAACACCCGCCAGTGTCTGACCCCAAAGCCCCAGGCACCCCCAAAATACCCAGGGACACCCCAAACCCCATAGGACCCCCCCAAATCCCTCCCTCCAAGTCCTCAGGACACCCCCAAATCTCTAGAGGACCCCAAAACCTCCTGGTTTCACCCCAAACCCTCATGCTCCCCCCAAATCCCCCGGAGACCCCCCCCAAAACCACCCCCCTCAAATAGGAGACCCCCCCAAGTTCCTTATCCCCCCCAAACCTTGCCCCCTTTCGGGGGGGTCACCCCCCTATTTTGGGGTCCCCCCCATTTTGGGGTGCCCCCCCCTTGATGGCAGTGCCCAGCTCCTCGCTTGTGCTGTTGAGGGGGTCTCCCTGTGGTGGGGGGGGGACAACCCCCAATTCCTCTGGGTCCCATCCATGTGCTGGGCCTGGGGAGGTTTGGGGGGGACCTGAGGGGTCGGGGGGGCCTTGGGGGAGCTTGGGTGTCCCATCAGGGGATTTGGGGGGCCCTGGGGGTTTTGGGGGTCCCACCAAAGGGTTTTGGGGTGGGTTTTGGTGAGTTTGAGGATCCCATCAAGAGCTTTGGGGGTCTGGGGGGATTTTGGGTCCCACCAAGGAGTTTTTTAAGGTCCTGGAAGGGTTTAGGTATCCCCACGGTGGATTTTGGGGTCCCCACAGGGGATTTGGGGGTCGGGGGGGGAGATTTGGGGTCCCACCAGGGGCTTTTGAGGTCCTGGAGAGCTTTTGGGGTCCCACGAGCGGGGATTTGGGGTCCCATGAAGGGGTTTTGGGGTCCTGGAGAGCTTTTGGGGTCTCACCATAGGGTTTTGGGAATCCTGGGTGGGTTTTGGGGTCCCCCCCCGGTTTTGGGGTGCTGACCAGGTTTCAGTGGATGTGGCGCAGCTCCTGCAGCAGCTCCTCCACCACCACGTTGGTCAGGAAGGTCACCACTGCCAGCGTCACCTCCCTGCCCACCCGGCGGCACCTGTGCACCCAGTATGGACCAGTCTGGACCACTCCTCTCCCAGCCTCCCCTCCACTCCATTCCAGTGCCCCCCAGTCCCATCCCAGTACCTCCCAGTCTGTCCTAGTGCTCCCCAGTGACCCCTCTTCCCTCCCAGTCCCACCCCAGTGCCCTCCCAATCACTCTCCAAGCCCCTCCCAGTGCCCTCCAGTGCCCTCCCACTCCTCCCAATCACCCTCCCAGTCCCTCCCAGTGCCCCCCAGTGCCCGCACTCACCCCAGCTGGTGGTGGATGTGCTGCCCCGCCTGCTCCAGCAGCACCCCACAGGCCAGCCTGGGGGCGTGTAGGAGGCACTGGGCGGCCGCCCCCTGCACCCCCCCCCCACCAGCACCCCTCGGCCACCCCCACCACCCGTGGGCAGAGCTGGGCCGCCTGCCCCACCAGCACCTCCAGCACCACCTGCCACCAGGGTGGAGGTCAGCCTCCCAGTTTGGGTGGCCTCCTCCCAGTTTGGAGGTGCCTCCACCCAGTTTGGGGGGTTCTTCTCCAAGGTGAGGGGTCCTTCTCCCAGTTTGGGGGCAATTTCTCCCAGTTTGGGAGGTCTTCTCCTCAGTTTGGGGTCAGCCTCCCAGTATGGGGTCCCTTCTCCCAGTTTTGGGGCTCCTCCAACCAGCTTGAGAGTCCTTCTCCCAGTTTGGAGTCCCTCCTCCCAGTTCAGGGTCTTGTCCCCTAGGTTGTGTTGCCAGTCTTCCGGTTTAAGGTCTCTCCTCCCAGTTTGGGTTCTCCGCTCCCAGTCTGGATTCCCAGTCTCCCAGTTTGGCGTCCCCCCTCCCGGTTTGGGCTCCCGGTCTCCCAGTTTGGGGTTCCCAATCCCCCCCCAGTCCCTCCCAGTTGGGTGTCCCTTCACCTGCAGCTCCTTGTCCAGGAGGTGACAGACAGGACCGTCCCCCCCCCCCACCCGCCCCAGGGCCGCCAGGCTGGGGAACAGCTGAGGGGAACCCGGCGTCACCGGGGGTGTCAGGGAGGGTTGGGGGGCGATGGGGGTTTTGGGGTGCTGGAGGGGGGTGCCCTCCCCCATCCGGCGTTCCTGGCCTCCCGCAGCAGCTCCCGGCCGTCGGCCAGGTCCCGCTGTTGCAAATATTCCGGTAAAGAAATCAAACTTTAATCCCATAAAAGAGTTTGGTTTGATTAAGAAGTAGAAAATTGTGAAGCATAGGTATGGGAGCGTCAAGTTTGAAATGGAGTCATAGGAACTTTAGAAAATGTACTATGTGTAACCATAAGAATTCAAGTATTGTCTAAAATCAGTTAACCACAGAAACTTTGACAAAGATGTGTTGATTTGTAGTGTTTTGTTTTAGGAAACTAAGGAAACCGTTACGGACACCAGTTTGCTGCTTAGAAACCCCTTACCCTTCCCACCTCGATCTAATTATCGAGGATTCTAATCAGTAGAGTTAAGTGAGATTAACCAATGATTGTTTTAACATAGGAATATTAATAAGATGGTGTGACCGAAGGACCAATTATTAGAAAGGTTATATTTAAGAATAGACATAGTATGCATTTTTATGTAAACGAATATAGATGATGGTGAGAATCGTACCGCGCAGAATCACCTGAGAGGTCAAGAAGCGGACAAGCGAGGAAGACTATGAAAGACCACCAGAGGGCTTCTGAAGACCACCAGAGACCTTCACTGCGCCTGCGCGAAGAGACATTTACATATGCTAATGATTTATCGGAAAGTTAATGCTTATGTATAACATTTTTCAGAAATTTAGTGACTATGTATAACAGGTGTGTATTTAACCTGCACGGTTGGACTAGACAGGTGCACACGATAGGTGGAGCGATCCCCCGTGTGCCCAGCGCTGCAGTAAAGGAGTGCCCGCTTCTTACCTTCTCATTGCTGTTAAGGAGTTTTATTCCGGATTTTGGCAACACCGCCGGGCCCCGGCTGCCCCCGCAGCCCCCGCGCCGCCGCCTGCACCCACCCGCTCAGCCGGCACGGCATCTGTGCCCCCCCCGCCATGGCAACCGCCCCGGCATCTCCCTTCCAATTGCCCCCCCCAGCTCCACAAATGCCGGAGGTCACGGGGGACATGGGGGTGACGGGGGTCAGAGGGTCATGGGGTGGGGGGGCTGAGGGGGGGTCACGGCCGTCTAGGGGTGCCAAAGGGGTGGAGGGGTCAGGGGGCGGCAGGGGTTGGGGGTCACGGTGGGTCCCAGGGGCCGGGGGGTGTCACGACCCGGGCTGGAGAGACCAGGGAGTCGCGCCGAGTTCGGAATTCCCTCGGGCTGGATCCGGGTGAAGCCGACAGCCGAGGGTCGGCGAAACGCTTTCTTCCCGGCGGCAGCGGCCCGAGCTCGGGAGGTGGAACCGTCGGCGGCGGGGTTTCTCCCGACAGGAGCTGGCAGGACCCGCGTCACCCGAGGTCGCCGTGTCCCCCGATTCCGGGGAGAAAAGGCGGCGAGGGTCACCGGGTCCCGGGGGAGCGGACCCCCTCGCTTTCTCGGCTCCTTCTCCCAGAGGAGCCCGGGAGCAGGCTCCGCTCAGCGGTTTGCGTCCGAAGGGATGAGGTGGCGGGATCCCCGGGGGAAAAAAAAGCGGAGCGAGAGGAGAGACAGATGTCACCGGCCCCCGCGTCCGGCCTCGGGCCCGCCGGCCGAAGGGTCCCGCTCCCTGGGTGCCCTTGTGTCACCTCCTCGCCCCTGGGACTCGCCAGGCCGGCCGGGGGTGGGGGCGCGCGGGCGCGCGGCCGGTTTGTGCTTCCGGAGCCTTCGGGAAGCGGGTGGCTGGGCGCGGGGGGGGGTCCCTTTGGGGAGCCGCTTCTCCCTCCCTGCGGGCGTCAGCCTTCTTGGATCTCCGGCCGCAGTGGGAGCGATTGGGCCCGTGCTGGGGGCAACTGGGATGACGTTGGGAGTGACTGGGAGTGACTAGGAGCAACCGGGAGCATGCTGGGAGGAACTGGGATCGTGCTGGGAGCAACTGGGAGTGACTGGAACCACACTGGGAGGAGCTGGGATCATGCTGGCGGCAACTTGGTGTGTCTAGGAGCACACTGGGGGCAATGGGGATATACTGGGAGCACCTGGGACTACGGTGAGAGCAACTAGGATCGTACTGGGAGTGACTGGAATCATACTGAGAGTGACGGGGAGTGAGTCAGAGCATTCTGGGGACAACTGGGATCGTACCGTGAGTGATGGGGAGTGAGTCAGAGCACGCTGGGGGAACTGGGATCATAGTGGGAGCGACTGGAATCAAACTGGGAGTGACTCAGACCATGCTGGGGGCAACAGGTACCGCACTAGGGGCAACTGGGATCATACTGGAAGGAACTGGGCCGCAGCCCTGGCCCCCTCCCCCGGTCAGTAAATGCTGAGCTGCTCGCCCGGACGCCTGGGTCCCCCGGGGTGCCCTGCGGCTGGGGGAGGAGCGATGCACATTTATGCTAATGAGACCTCGCGGCTTCTCCCCCCCCTCCCGCTCCCGCTCTGCACCTCCAGGGCACCATCGAGACGCGGCCTCCGGGAGCGCAGAGCGGCCGCGCGGGCGCCTATTGGTCGGACGGCGGGCGGGCGGGCGAGCAGAAATGACGTCACGACGGGGGCGACGCGGCGGGAGGTTTGAATCCGAGCGGCGGCGGCCGCAGGTTGGGGGGGTTCGGGTGTGACGTCACGTTGGGGGGGTCTGATGCCCTAGCGGGGCTGTGAGGTCAGGAAGGGGGAGCCGGGGGGTGTGTGTGACGTAGGGTGGGACCCGAACTTTTGGGTTTCCCCCCCCCCGTGACCCCCCCCGAACACCCGGGTTCCTCCCCCCCTCCCCGCAGTGGGCGTGGCCTTGCCATGCCCCGCCCCAAGCCCCCCGCCCCCCGCCATCGCCCCGACGGACCCCCGCTGCCCCACAAGGAGTGGGGGGAGAACCCCACCCTATGGATCCCTGCCGCCCCCCCCCGGACGCTATAGACCCTTCCCTGACCCAGTAGAACCCGACCCTATAGATTTCTCCCTCCCCTTGTCTGTACCGATCCGCCCAGACCCTATAGATCACTGCCTTTCCCCCCCTGGACCCTGTAGATTCCGCCCCCCCAACCTTATCGTTCCCTCCTTTCACTGAACACAGCCCCTATAGACCACAGACCCCATGGATCCCACTCCCCCTCCAGGCCCTAAAGATTTCTCCTGGAAGCTATATACACACACACCCCCCAGGACCCTATGGATCCCTGCTTCCCCCCAAGCCTGAACCATCTAGATCTCCTGGACTGCCTGGATCCCTCTGTATTCCCTGCCCTGGGCCATATAGATCCCTCTGGACCCTATAGATCCCCCTGTCACAGGAGGACCCAGTCATCTGGACATGCAGGCAGCCCCAGGTGTCCAGGTAGTGGACCAGGGTGTCCAGGGGTAGATGCCCCCCCCCCGACCCTATAAGTCCCCTCAGCCCCATATAAAGCCCATAGTTCCTCTCCCCCTCAGGCCGTATAGACCCTATAGGCCACCCTCCCCATCCCTATAGACCCTCCCCACAGTTCTATAGACTCCCCCAGCCCCATATAGACCATATAACACCCCCCCCCGGGGCCATATAGACCCTAAAACACCCCCCCACACCCCGATATAGATCATCGCAGCCCCACAAAACCCCCACAAACCGCCCCTCCAAACCCCATACAGCCCCCCCAACCCCTTATAGAACACCCATCTGCATAGAGACCCTCTACCCTCAGCCCCTCCCACACCTTTGTCAGGGTTTAACCCCAGCCAGCAACTCAGCACCACGCAGCCGCTCGCTCACTTCCTCCACACGCAGTGGGACAGGGGAGAGAATTGGGGGAAAAAAAGTCAAACTCGTGGGTTGAGATAAGAACAGTTTAATAGGACAGAAAGGAAGAAACTAACCATGATAGTAATAACAATACTAAAATGACAATAGTAATAATAAAAGGATTGGAATATACAAGTGATGCACAATGCAATTGCTTACCACCTGCCGACCGATGCCCAGTTAGTCCCCGAGCGGTGATTCCCCCCACCTCCACTCCCCCCAGATTATATACTGGGCATCACATCATAGGGTATGGAATACCCCCTTGGCCAGTTTGCGTCAGCTGCCCTGGCTGTGTCCCCTCCCAACTCCTTGTGCCCCTCCAGCCTTCTTGCTGGCTGGCAGGAGAAGCTGGAAAATCCTTGACTTAGTGTAAACTCTCCTTGGCTCCTCCCTGTCTCCCATATAGACCCCTCCAAGGCCCATATAGACCCTAGAAACCCTCTCCCCAGCCCCACCCTCCCAGCCCTATATAGACCCTATAACCCCCCTTCCCAGCCCCACATCCTCACCCCCAGCCCCACAGAACACCCCCAAGCTCCATATAGCTCCCCCCCCGCCCAGGGCCATATAGCCCCTATAGGGCCTGGCCCCACGGCTGCGCTCGCCCACAGCACTGAGAGCAGGTCGAGGGCCCGGACGCTGGCCCTGCCCCACACCTCCAGCAGCTCCACCACGCAGCGGGTGAAGGCCTGGACCTCCACCTCGGGGGACACCTGGGGGGCCCGGACGCCTGGGTCCCCCCAGAACCCAACCAGTCCCCCCACCCAAAGACACAGCCCCGAACTCCTGGGTCCCCCCCAGATGCCTGGGTCCTCTACCAGCTCCCCAAAGAGGAGGTGCCCGATGGTATAGAAGGGGGAAAACCTCAAAGGGGTCCAGGGGGGCCCCCCGTGGGAACGCAGCTCCTGGGAGGGGCATGTCAGAAGGGGGTTTTCGGGTCCCCAGTGGGGTATTGAGGGACCCCAAGGGGGGTACTAGTGTTACCATAAAAAGCCAGTCAAAGAAATTCTGTAAGACTCAGTTTTGGAGTTTTAGAAAGCAGGCATTCTTTATTGCAGCGCTGGATGCATGGGGGATAGTTTCTTCTAACGTGCATACTGCTACCTACAGCAAGCAAAGATTATATTATTCTACTATATATATATATTCATTACATTTCCTGGAATTGTCATACAAATTCATGTTATTTCCCAGAAATTATTTACATAGTGTCCGCCCTTTTGGGCATGCACTATTAAATGGGTCGGTGGTCTTTTGGGGTCCTTGAAACCCTCTGGTGGTCATTTTCTTGGTGTCCGCTAATTGAACTTTCCCTTAAGGCATGCGCAGTGTGGGTCATCTCAGGTGGTTCGTCTCTTCTTCCCCGTTAGCTGGTCCTTGCAAGTTTTAATCACAAAGCTCAGCAGAACTTAAGGCTTCCTACCTATTTGTGCACATTGTTAACAAACCTCAAGGTTTTCTCACATACCAAAAGTTTCAAAGTTGCTCAAGCAAGCACAAATTAAGCGCTATGAAATACGATGGAGTCTTTCAACTCCAGCCTTTATTCAAGGCATCACTAGGGTCCCTTAAGGGGGTTTTGGGGTATCCTAAGGGGATATAGGGGGTTCTGGGGGGGGGGCCAAGGGGGCTTTGGGGGGGCCCTAAGTGAGGTTTGGGGGGATGGTCCCAGGCAGGTTTTGGGGGTGTGCAAGGGAGTTTTTGGGTGTCCCGGGGGATAGAGGGGATCCCTAAGGGGTCCAGGGGCCCCTCCTATGTGAGAGCATAGCTTTGGGGGGAGTGTTGGTGTCTCCAGGGGGGTACTGGGGGGCCCTAAGCAGGGGTTTGGGGACCCTGAAGGGGTTTTGGGGTGGCCCAGAGGAATATAGGGGACGTTAAGAGTACTAGGGTGTCCCAGGGAGATATAAGGGTCTTTTAAGGGGGTTTTGGAGTCCCCATGGGTGGCATTGGGTGTCCTAAGGGGGTTTTGGGGAGCCTAAGGGGTTTGAGGGTCCCAAGATGGTATTGGGGTCCCTAGAGAGGATATTGGGGTGTGCTAGGGTGGGGCACTAAGGGAGCTTTGGGGGTCCCTAAGGGGGTATTGGGGATATTGGGGGACTCCAAGGGAATGTTGGGGGATCCTGAGGGGATATTGGGGTTCCTTAAGAGGGTTTTGGGGTGCCCGAGGGGGATGGGAGGGGCTCTAAGGGTGATTTCAGGGTCCCTAAGGGGACGGTGGGGGGGGGGGTCGGGGTTCTGGGGCAGGTTTGGGGGTGCCTGGGGGGGGGTCAGGGTCTGGGGGCCCCCAAGGGGTAAGTTGCAGGTTGGGGGGGGGTTCCATGTCAGGTTTGGGGTTTCGGGTGGGGGATGTCAGTTTTGGGGTGCTCCCCCAAACTCACTGCCCCCCCCAGGCACATGCGCAGGACGGCCCGTGCTGGCGGGGGGGCCCCTGCCCCCTGCCCCTTACCAGCAGCAGCAGCACGACTGCCATTCCCCGGGGGGCCGAGGGGGGGCCACCGCGGAGGAGTGCCTATATTAGAGGGGGGACCTGAGAAGCCACACCCCACTTAAAGCCACATCCACCCAAAGTCACACCCCCGAGCCACACCCTCCATCACACCCTCAGTACCCCCATCCCCCCCCAACCACACCCCCAAGGGAAGGGTGCCCCAACCCCCGCCCCGCACCCATGGGACCCTCCTAGAGCCCTCTCAGCACCCGTGGGACCCCCCCAGCACCCTGGGGACCCCCCTCCAGCTCCCTCCAGCACCCATGGCACCACCCCTGGCCCCCTTCCTTGCACCCGTGGGACCCCCCAGCACCCAGAGGACCTCGCCAGATGTCCCCCCAGCACCCATGAGGGGTTGGGGGGGTCCCAGAGGGTTTGGGGGGGGCCCCAGGGGGTTCGGGGTCCCCGCTCTCACCAGGCGGGCGAAGGGCCCGGGGCGCAGCAGGAGGCGGGTGCTGCTCGGGTACTTGCGGATCTGCTGCAGCGCCCGCTGGCCCGGCCGGCGCCCTGGGGGGACGGGTGGGGATGGGGGGGGACAGGGGGACAGAGTCAGGGGCTGCCAAACCAGAGGGGGAACATGGGGACCCAGGGGGGGTAAACAGAGAGGGGTGGGGGGGGGGGGGATCTATAGGGTCCAGGCAGGGAGTAGGGAGGGATCTCTAGGGTCCGGGGAGGGTCAGGGAAGGGTCTATAGGGTTCAGGGGGGGTCTATAGGGCCTAGGAGAGATCCATAGGGTGTGGGGGAGCAGGGAAAGGGGGGATCTATAGGGCCTGGGGCGGCTGAGGGTGGAGGGACCCATGGGGTCTGGGGAATCTATATGGGCCACGTTTGGGGAAAGGGAAGGAGCTGTAAGGTTTTGGGGTATCTATAGGGCCTGGGGGGGGGGGGGGAATTATCTATAGGGCCAGGGGAGTGACAGGGGGATCTATAGGGTCCAGAGGGATCTATCTGGCCCAGGGCAGGGAATAACAGAGGGATCCAGGCAGTCCAGGGGATCTATATGGTCCAGACTTGGGGGGAGGCAGGGATCCACAGGGTCCGGGGGGGGGGGGGGAGGTGTATGTAACTTCCAGGAGAGATCTTTAGGGCCTGGAGCAGGAGGGCGTGGTGGGGTCTGGGGGTCGGGGGAATCTACAGGGGCTGGGTTCAGTGAAAGGAGGGAACTATAAGGTTGGGGGGGCGATATCTACAGGGTCCAGGGGGGAAAGGGAGTGATCTATAGGGGCTGGGGGGATCTATAGGACTGGGGGGGAATGGGGAATTTATAGGGTTTGGGGGGATCTATAGCTCTAGAGGGAGGGAAGGGAGGGACCTAGAGGTAACTCTGGGGAGGTGGGTCAGGGCACCAGCTGGACAGCAGATTTCTTTCTAGGACCTTGGCATTGCTCTCTTCTCCCACCCACGCTGCAGCTTTCTTCACAGCTGCAAGGCTGCTCCCTCTCAAAGCGTCCCACCTCGATCCACCCCATTTGTCCGCCTTTGGCCCTTCTGCCTTTGCAGCCCTCCAGGAGAGCCTTTGGGAGGCCCTTAGCTGTCCCCTCCCACAGCTTCTGGGGTTTCCCCACTGTTCAGGTCCTTTCCGGAGGAAAGGGCAGGACCTTTGCACAGCTGTCTTTGCAGGACACGGCAGTGGGCATGGAGGACTCTCCAGAGGACAGCAGCTCCCCTGCACCAGCCAGCACCAGCCAGCTAACCCAGGCAGGTGCACGGGAGGCATCTGCAGGCTGGCCAGGCAGGCTCAGCATCGCCTCCTACGTGGGCTCCTGCTTGCATCTCTTCTTCTGCGGCTGCCTAAGGCTGGTGTCCAGAAGGAAAGCTGCGTGCCCGGTCCGCTCTCCACCATTTGCCCCTCTGCACGCTGTGCAAGAAGACAGCAACAAAGAGGAGCAGGGATTCAGCCCTTCTTCCCGCTGCCAGAGGAACGGTGCCAGGGAGAAGGCCCGGAGCAGATCCCCGCAGTGGGGAAGAGATGTCCGCAGCTGGTTGGTGGACACCACAGACTACGACCACTCAACAGGGAGGAGGAGGAGGAGGAGAACTACTCCTCCAGGTCGTGATCACACTCCCAGGGATGATGCTGCTCCAGAGCCCTCCAACGGTATCTCCCAGTCAGGTCCTGCACCCAGCGCTGCTCGGGAGCAAACCCTGCCAATGCAGAAGCAGAGCAGATCCCTGCGGCAGGGCTACACTCTCCGCAGCCGGTTTTTGGAGACCAAAGACTACCACCGCTCAGCGAGGAGGAAGGGGAGGTGGAGAGCAAGTCCTCCACGTCATGACAGAGCCCCAAGGGATGATGCAGCTGCAGGGCCCTCCAATGCCAGCTGCAAGCGGGCTCCCACACCCAGGGCTGCTCGGGAGCACGCTCAGCTGTGGCAGAGAGAGCGGAGCAGATCCCCACATCGGGGCTATGACCTCTGCGGCCGGTTTGTGGACACCACCGAGTGTGACCCCTCAGCAGGGAGGAGGAGGGTTTCAGCACCGCGGAGATGCACATCAGGCAATCACTCGGGGGTGCTGAGATGGTGACGGGGGCAGATTGTCGACCTGGATGAGGGAGGAGCATGGCATCTGACTGCGGCAGTGCCGGAGAGGAATCCAGGAAGCATCAAAACTTCCCGCAGCAGGGACCAAGCTGCACAAAGGGCACCAGCAGCCCACCCTGTCCCTCCTCCCAGAGCTGCCTCTGGCCAGGAAGAGCTCAGAGAGACCTTCCAGAGACTTGGACAGCTCTGCCGGCTGGCCTGCCTGCCCACAGGTCCCTCGAGGAAGAGCTTTAATCCGTGTTCAGCTTTTGGGATCGCCTTGCAGAAACAGCACTCATTTGGACCCAGCAGAACAGATTTGACATTATCAACACTTACTTGATTGGATCATATTCATGGCAGGACTGGGTCATCATAGCTTTTAGTTTATCTTCTTTGGAAGCACTGGCTTCAGCCAGACTGGCAGTCTGTTTAACAGGCAATTATTTGACACGCACATTAGAAACACGTTTAAGCCCACACAGCCAAAGACAACTCCACTCACCCAGTCCTGTAAAGAGCAGCACAACACTACCTGAGGTTGCATGGAAACAGCTGCTTATAGAAAATACCATTGTCCTGAAGATGTTCTGGGGACCCCTTACACCATTAATACATGGTGTTTGTGTGTGTGTTAACCTACTTGACAAGAGCATTCTTGGGCACTCAAAACCTTAGGCTCTGTTTGTACCTTACAGAAAGACTTGCGTAACCAATCCAATTGTCTTCCAAGTGGACTGAAGCTATGTGTAGACAACATTACATGATCCAGTATTTTGAAGGTCATTTTTAAGCTCCAGCCTATTTGAAGAAGACATCCACTGTACATTTAATTGAGAAAGATGCATGCAAGTATCCTTCTTTACATTTTGCAGCATTAAAGGGACACACAACTTAAGAGTCAGGGAAGTTGTTTTTGCTTGCTGAAATGCACCTTCCGACACAGAAGCATTAAAGGTAAGCAAGCTTTTTATAATCCCTCGGCAGTCCACACTGCATGTTTCCCCCTCTACTAACTTCTTCATATTAAGTGATTTAACTACAGTAAGCACAACCTGCAGTTTCTTCCAGTTGACTGTGTCCTTTTAACATACAAATTGTAATATCAACCTTATGCAGAACTAGAACTTCAAATTATTGAAGCCAGCTGATTTTTTTAAAGTAGTATTTGTTCCAATGTTTTTATTTCACACTAGTCCAGATCCAAGCAGGGTCTAAGGGAGAGGCTGTAAATGATGTGGACCTTCAAGCACCTAGCATTCAGATCAGCCACTCATGGTTTTGTTTTTATATGTGGTCATTGCCAAAAGCATCCATCTAGTTTCAACATTCTATTAAATGGATGTTTCATAGACACCAGTTTTTCTCCACAGCAACGTAATCCAGATCAACATCTATGAACCCAGGCATGCGGGGGAGGACCCAGGCGTCCGGGGATGCAGGCAGCAGGAGGACCCGTTCATCTGGACGTGCAGGCAGCAGGCAGCCCCAGGTGTCCGGGTAGTGGACCAGGGTGTCCAGGGGTGCAGGCAGCCCCAGACGTCTCAGCATAGAGGCATCAGGCAGCCCCAGGCAGCCCCTGCCTGCAGTCCTGTGGACTCCCCAGCCCCATACAGACCATATAACCCCACCCCAGGGCCATATAGACCTTAAACCACCCCCCCCACGCACCTATATAGATCATCCCAGCCCCATAATACCCCCATGACTGCCCCTCCCAACCCCATACAGCCTCCCCAACCCCATATAGAACACCCATCTCCATAAGAGAATTGGGGGAAAAAAAGTCAAACTCATGGGCTGAGATAAGAACACTTTAATAGGACAGAAAGCAAGAAAATAATAATGATAGTAATAACAACACTAAAATGACAATAATAATAATAATAATAGGATTGGAATATACAAGTGATGCATGCTTGGGGCCCCCCCCCGACTCCTGGGTCCCCTACCAGCTCCCTGAAGAGGAGGTGACCGATGGTGCTGCAGGTGTAGAAGGGGAAAACCTCAAAGGGGGCCAGGGGGGCCTATGAGAGACTGAAAGAGTTAATGTCTCAAACACTGCGGTGGGGCAAGTTCTGCTCAACTGACCGACTCCGCATAACAAGGAACCCCAGGGCAAAAGAAGCGGATCAGCACCCATCAGCAACAGGAGGGGGGGTGCAGGAGGGTGCACAGCTCCCTGTTCTGATGTGCTGTTCCGGCACACTGAGCAGCACAGCTCACCCTGCATGGCCAAAGACCGCGTCTGCAGGGAGGGGGAGGTTATTCCCCAAACGACCCCCACTCCCAAAAGCTCACAAACTGATCAGGAGACCTCATGAGTTCAAGCGCCCGCCCGAAGGAGGGCCAAGGATGAGCACACAAACTGAAGCCCCACGTCGTGCGCAAGCCCACCGGGACTGGAGCCCTCGGCTGACTGGCCCAACGCTGGACCCAGGACCGGTGACATCTTTCTCTTCCTTTTTCTCTCTCTGTCTTGTTCTCTCTGTCTTTTTGCTTTCCCACAATCCCTACGCCTCATCCCTTTAGGCACAAACCGCTGACCAAGCCTGGGACTAGGAGTGGATTCAGCTGCCCCCAGGCTCCTCTCTGAGAAGGAGCCTAGAAAGCAAGGGGGTCTGCTCCGAACCTCCTGACCCAACGGGGGGGATCTCCTTCTGCCCTGAAGTGATGGACATGGTCACCACAGGGGACACAGGTCCCTGAGGTAGCTCCATGCCAGCTCCTGTTGTGAGAAAGCCCACCACCTCCTGTTATACCTCCCAAGTTCAGTGTCACCTTAATTTAGCCTGAAGGAATTCTGAATTCAACACGACTCCCTGGTCTGTCCAGCCCAGGTCGTGACAGGGGCCCGCCGTGGGAACAGAGCTCCTGCGGGGGGGGTGTCAGAAGGGGGTTTTGGGGGCACAGGGGGGTATTGGGAGACCCCCAAGGGAGTACTGGGGTACCTTAAGGGGGTTTTGGGGGCACAGGGGGGTATTGGGAGACCCCCAAGGGAGTACTGGTGTACCTTAAGGGGGTTTTGGGGTGTCCTTAGGGGATATAGGGGGTCCAAGGGGGCTTTGGGGGGCCCTAAGTGAGGCTTGGGGGGGGATGGTCCCAGGCAGGTTTTGGGGGTCTCCAGGGGAGTTTTGGCGTGTCCCAGGGGGATAGAGGGGATCCCTAAGAGGTCCAGGCCCTTCCCCATGTGAGAGCATAGCTTTGGGGGGAGTGTTGGTGTCTGCAGGGGGGTACTGGGGGGCCCTAAGCAGGGGTTTGGGGACCCTGAAGGGGTTTTGGGGTGGCCCAGAGGAATATAGGGGACGTTAAGAGGGTATTGAGGTGTCTCGGGGAGATATAAGGGTCCTTTAAGGGGGTTTTGGAGTCCCCATGGGTGGCATTGGGTGTCCTAAGGGGGTTTTGGGGAGCCTAAGGGGGTTTGGGGTCCCTAAGAGGGTTTGAGGGTCCCAAGATGGTATTGGGGTCCCTAGAGAGGATATTGGGGTGGGGCACTAAGGGAGCCTTGGGGGTCTCTAAGGGGGTATTGGGGATGTTGGGGGACTGTTAAGGGAATTTTGAGAGGCCCTAAGAGGATATTGGGGTTCCTTAAGAGGGTTTTGGGGTGCCCGAGGGGGATGGGAGGGGCTCTAAGGGTGATTTCAGGGTCCCTAGAGGGGATGGGGGGGGGGGGGTCGGGGTCCCAGGGCAGGTTTGGGGGTGCCTGGGGGGGGTCAGGGTCTGGGGGTCCCCAAGGGGTAAGTTGTGATTGGGGGGGGGTTCCAGGGGCAGGTTTTGGGGGTTCGGGTGGGGGGGTGTCAGTTTTGGGGTGCCCCCCCAAACTCACTGCCCCCCCAGGCACATGCGCAGGACGGCCCGTGCCGGCAGGTGAGGCGGCGGAGGTGCGGCTCCTGCCCCCCCCCCGCCCTTTACCAGCAGCAGCAGCACGACTGCCATTCCTGGGAGGGGGGGGCAACGTGGGTACACCCCGGAGGAGTGCCTATATTAGAGGGGGGACCCGGGAAGCCACACCCCTTTGAAGCCACGCCCCCGAGCCACACCCTCCATCACCCTCTCAGTACCCCCATCCCCCCCAAACTGCACCCCCAAGGGGTGCTGCGCCCCAACCCCGCCCCGCACCCATGACACCCTCCTAGAGCCCTCTCAGCACCCGTGGGACCCCCCCAGCACCCTGGGGACCCCCCCTCCAGCTCCCATGGGACCCGCTCAGCACCTATGCCACCACCCCAGGCCCCCTTCCTGGCACGTATGGTCCCCCCCCAGCACCCACAGCACCCCCTCAGAGGTCCCCCCAGCACCCACAGAACCCCCCGATGTCCCCCCAGCACCCATGCCCCCCCTGCCAGACCCACCCTAGCAGCAGCGGCACCCTCTGGGGGGGGAGTTCAACAACACCCATTTATTGGGGTGCCTGCAGTGGGTGGGGGGGTCCCTCAGACCCCCCCCCACCTCCAGCCCCTGCCGGCACCGGGCCAGCTGCAGGTCCTTGGGGTTGAGGGTGACGCGGCGGGATGCAGGGAGCAGACGTGGGCATCCTCCAGCACCCATGGGACCCCTCCCGATGTCCCCCCAGCACCCATGGGACCACCCCCCCCGCACACCCACGTCCTGCAGGGCCACCAGTGCCATGTGCTGCCACCAAGAGCCCACCCCCCCGAGTGAAGAGCAAGCTGATCTCCCACACCTGGGGACACGGGGACAGCGGGGGGGGGACACCATGGGGACACCCGGGGGGGCACCCTGGGGACAGTCTGGGCATGGGGACACCCTGGGGACACCCTACCCCAGGGCAAGGGACACCCTGGGGATGGGGAGATGGGGGACACCACCCTGGGGACACCACCCTGGGGATGGGGACATGGGGACACTGCCAACCTGGGGACACCCCGGGGACAGGGACAGGGGGACAGGGCCACCCTGGGGACTGGGACATGGGGGACACCACCCTGGGGATGGGGAGATGGGGGACACCACCCTGGGGACTGGGACATGGGGGACACCATGCCCTGCGGACAATGCCAGCATGGGGACACTGTGGCTGTGGGGACATGGGGACAGTGCCACCATGGCGGGAGGGGCACAGGGGACTCCATGTTCTGGGGGACACCGTCGGGGGGCAGGAGGGGACCCAAGGACCTTTGGGGGGGACGAGGACACCGTGTCATGGGGGGAGGGGAGGGGACCTGCGTCATGGCGGGGAATGAGGACACTGGGGGCTGTGACAGTGCTGGGGACATGGGGGTCCCATTGGGGGGGGTGCTGGGGATGGGAGGGGCCCGGGAGGATTTTGGGGGTCCTGGGGGGGGGGGGGGTCAGGTTCAGGACAGGGAACAGGCCAGAGAGAGGATGGGAAAACAGAGAGGGGTGCCGATCAGGACAAAGCGATGGAGGAGGGCAAGGCTGCGACGGCCTGCAGGACAGAGAGAGACGGCAAAAACGAGGGACGGGGAGCAGGGAAGAGGGACAAGACGAGGCAAGTGCAGGGAGAGGTGGGGTGACAGAGGAAGAGAGAGCCTTGGAGAAGAGGGAGAGGGGGGTCAGGGAGCAGAGCCCCGTCCCAGAGAGGAGGAGAGGTCCAGGTGTGAGGGTCGAGCCCCAAGGGACTGTCCTGAGAGCCTGGACAACGCCCCGAGAGACCCAACATGGACGCCGCGGGGAGGGGCCCGGCGTCCCTTCTCCTGACTGACTGGGGTCTCGGCCACTCCTGGAAGCGGGGCGGGAGAAGCTTCCAGAAGGCCGGGGCCTGGGGCCCAGAAATAGGGGCACAGAGGAGCAAAAAGCCCCTGTCTCACTCCCTCTCGACACCGAATTCCCCGGTTGGCAGTTGCGACGCTGGAGCCGGGGCTGGTGAGCTCTCTCCACCCGCCACCCCCCTTTCTCTTCAAGTTGTTAAGGCAAGGCCTGAACCTTGGTTTCCCATAGAGCCACATAGCTTCGGTAGATACACCTGTGAGGGGGCCACTGTTTGCAGAATATTTGTTCTACAGAATTCTCCCAGCAAGGTTGGTGTTTATGTATGGACCTTGAGTGTAATCTCACCTTAATCCACACTGAGGGGTTTTGCAAATCTCGGTCTCTTCCCCTCTCCCCACAGGTGGGACGTGACAACCGGGGAGCAAAAAAACTTACACAGAGGGAAAGGGGACGGGGCAGGGAGGGACTGGGACACAGAAGAGGGGTGACGTGACCCCAAGGGCCCAGGACTCGCCGGAGTTCCTGCTCTCTGCCCTGCCAGGCGAAATTTAGAGCTCAGGCACTTCTCTCCCTGATCTGTCTGTCCTTTCCTCCCTTCCTCTTCTGTAGCTCCACTCACTCGACTGTCCTCCACCGCAGAGAACACGTTGGTGCCTTGCAGCTCTTACAACACGAGGCTTCCTAGGTACACAGCCCTGCACCTGCGCACACACGCTCTACGTGGCCGTGCTGTAATTTTCCTTACTTATTTATACAGGGAGCAGGACAGAGAGGTGTGGAGAGAGAAAAAAATAGCAACTGGCTCTAGGACAGACAGCCAGGAATTAGAAAATACAGGCAGGGAGTCAGAGAAAGAAAGAGGAAGAAAAAAATAGTGATGGACTAAAGATAGAGAGGGAGGAATAAAAAATGGGGGCAGGGGGCTGGACAGAGAGTGATGGGGAGGGCCCAAAAATAGCAGTTCTGGGCAGCTGCCCCCATTTCTTGAGCACTCCCCAGGAACTGCATTACCGGGAGCCTCAAGAAATGTGCTGCCTGCAAAAGCCCTGCCTTGGGCCCGATCCTGTGCCCTGATATTGGTGACAGTCATCACCTTGCAGAGTGTTCAGGACTGGGGAAAAAAAGGCCAGCTGGGAGGAAGAAACTTACCCAGCTGTTTTTTTGTTTGTTTGCTTGTTGGTTTTGCTTTTAAAAAATACGGTTTCAGCTCTAAAGACCACCTGCAAGGAAGAAGGAACCAGGCGTACCACGTTGGACACATTTAAGGCCCAAACCCACTCAACAGCCACACAAACCACCGCTCACTCACGCTGCACACACTCCACCACCTGCCTGCAGGTACAGGCAGCCGCCCTTGTTTCTTGAGTGCTCCCCAGGAGTGGCACCACCAGGTACCTCAAAAAACCACGCTGCCTGCAAAAACTTGAGCACAGCTGAATTCTGGGCAATTTTGCCTCTTTTTAGGCCTGCTGGTTAAAGACTCATCTGTCAAGAGGTGGCTCAGGACCATGCCAGGGCCGGCGGCACTGCTTTCTGAATCCTGTGGCAGCGATAGGCAGAGGGACGGGTTGTCAAATGCCAGGGCCGGGTATGTGTGCAGGGTGTCAGGGTCAGCCCTGCCTGGTTTTTCCCAGTGCAGCCCCAGCTGGTGTCGGCCCCGTGCTGCAGCCCTGGGGCAGAGTCTCAAGGACCCGGGCATTTCTGCAGGCGCTGCACTCTGCTGGGCCCCACCGCCGGCTGCCCTGGGCTTCCCCTGTTCTCTCCAGCTCTGCTTTCTGCCAGCGCGGGGTGCATGACAGAATGGCTTGCCCACTGCCCCCAGCCAGTCCT
Source organism: Harpia harpyja (assembly GCF_026419915.1). Lineage (NCBI taxonomy): Eukaryota > Metazoa > Chordata > Aves > Accipitriformes > Accipitridae > Harpia > Harpia harpyja. Next base: position 576,989 of record NC_068963.1, on the reverse strand, counting down.
GAGCCGTGTCTGCAGCTCGTACGTGGTGTCCACGTCACACAGCTGATTTGGGGGTGGCAGGTCTCTCTTGTGGCACCCTGGGAATGGGGGCAAAGCAAACCCGCATTGCTACTTTTTGATCTTGTCCGCAGGGAGAGCAAGAGGAGACGTACTGTCTGCTGGAGAGCATCCTTCACAGAGGTGACAGCCAATTGCATGTGACAGCAACGCTGGGACCTGCCTGACAGCAAAGGTGCCCGGTGGCCGCAGAGCAGCCCAGGTGAGCTGGTTCTCTTGGAGGCCACCAAAGCAGCCTTCCTCCACCCCTGGTTTTGGTGAGATACGGAGCAGCGCAGGGATGTTTCTCAGGCATCCAGGCCTGAGGAGGGCTTGCCAGTGCCCCCATGAGAGATCCTCCTCCTGGGAAGCACCTCCTCATAGAGCAAAGGCTCTATCCAGCCTGGGTACGGGTGCCCCGCGCGGTGTCTCAAGGAGGACGGGGTCATCTGCCTGGTGGCTCTGACACAGAAATGGTGAGCTGAAACCCCGTAGTCATGGCTGGCCGGTTCAAAATCTCCGAGTGCCTCAGCCTTTCTCCCCGAGAGTGTTTCAGCCAGGCACTTTTTCAGGGTGTGACAGATGATGTCAGGATGGATGCTGGTGACATCCCGGTGGCTGTGTCCCACTCCCACTTCAGAGTTGTGATGTCTGAAATCTGGGGCCACCTGAAGGCCCTGGCAGAGATCTCCAGGGAGTTTGTGTTCAATGTTTTGCTCTCTTAGGGCTACCATGTGCTAGTGTTCTGGGATGCTAGGGTTGCAGTTCACTAGGATTATGGGGTGGCAGGGTTATGGTATGCCAGAGTTGAAGCGAGTTAGGATTAAAGCGTGTTATTGTTAAGGAGAGGACCTGGGTTCGTTGGCCCTGGGTTCCTGGGGTTAGGCTATTTTTACCTTATCTTGTGTTCTGCATGGTCTTTTTTTGTGCAGAGTCCTTTTTTTAGCTTGATTGCCTTTTCAGGGTTTGGATAGGGCCCTTTGGTTTGTGTGTGTTAATTCTGGTTGATTTGTTGCTGCTGTGGTGGATTGTGTTGTGTTTGCTGTCTTGAAACCAACATTTCTGGTCTAATGTGTCTACAGCAGGTTGGGCAGTGGCAGTTCTGGTGCGGTCTGACTCCTTTCTGGTGGGTTGGTAGGTAGGTAGGGAGGGAGGGAGGACTTGCGGTTCATGGAAAATGACTGCCAGATGACTGACGGGCAATTCTGGGGAGAGGTGAGAGGACTTCTGGCCCATAGGTAATGACTATCAGAGGACTAAGTGTACTTCTGAATTTATGTGGACCTCCAAATTCATGGTCATTTCTCCTGCCTTGAGGAAGAGCTGTGGGAAGATACCAGCCACACGGAAGGACAAGGGTTTCCCAAGGGTACGTGGCTCTTTGGTTTTTGCTCATGAGTAAAAAAACCTGCGGGGAGGCTGCTATCGTTAAGTTTAGTGACATTTTGTAAAGTGCTGGACTGAGTGTCGCGTGACTTGATGCATTGCTGAAAAAATGGTGGAGGTTTGTCTGCGTGTTCTGGATGCTTCGGGTTTGAACATCTGCTCATGGTGGTGACTTCATGCAGTCCTTGGCTCCTACCTCAAGGCACAATGTGTGCTTAGGGTGAGGTTCATCATCCATGACAGTGGACGTGAATCTGCATTTCAAATAGATTTCTTGATCATTTTGGACTTGGGGGGGGCAATTTCTTGTCAGCTCCGATTTGATCATCCTTGGTTTTGCCTCTTCACGTGGCAGGTGAAGAGCTCGTAGGAGGAGCAGGAGAAGGGTCATCACTGCTGTTTCCACGTTGGTCGCTTGTACTGGACTTATCAGAGTTATCTTCCATCTGCAGTTTCTTTGCAGGCATTTCTTTAAGCCACTTGTCTGTTTTGTGAAGGGTAGTGGACTGAATGGGAGACCTTTTGTTCCTCATTTGTGCCTCAGAGTTTTACCTGTCATTTTTTGTCTGTTTGTTTGCTTGTGTCCTGGTTTTGGCTGGGATAGAGTTGTCTTCCTAGTAGCTGGCATAGTGCTATGTTTTGGGTTCAGTATGAGAAGAATGTTGATAACACACTGATGTTTTCAGTTGTTGCTAAGTAGTGTTTATACCAAGTCAAGGATTTTTCAGCTTCTCATGCCCAGCCAGCAAGAAGGCTGGAGGGGCACAAGAAGTTGGGAGAGGACACAGCCAGGGCAGCTGCACCAAAGTGGCCAAAAGGGTATTCCATACCATGTGATGTCATGCCCAGTATATAAACTGGGGGGTGTGGGGCTGGGAGGAATTGCCTCTTGGGGACTAACTGGGTGTCAGTTGGTGTGTGGTGAGCAATTGCATTGTGCATCACTTGTATATTCCAATCTTTATTATTATCATTATTGCAATTGTATTATTGTTCTTATTATCATTAATTAGTTTCTTCTTTTCTGTTCTATTAAACTGTTCTTATGTCAATCTCAGCTGGGGTTAAACCACGACAGCTTGTTCTTTGCGGTGCTTGGTTTAAAATGCTTATTGTAGCTCTCTGGATTTCTGTCCTTAAAGGAAGTCTCTAGGATTTCTACCCAGGAGTGAGATGTCCAGAAAGGACTGTTGTCGTTGTTTAACCCCAGCCAGCAACTAAGCACCACGCAGCCGCCTGCTCACTTCCCCCCCCCCAGTAGGATGGGGGAGAGAATTGGGGAAAAAAAAGTATAACTCATGAATTGAGATATAAGAACAGTTTAATAGAACAGAAAAGAAGAAACTAATTAATGATAATAGTAACAATAATAAAATGACATTAATAATAATAAAAGGATTGGAATCTACAAAACAAGTGATGCACAATACAATTGCTCACCACTCGCTGACCAATGCCCAGTTAGATCCCAAGCAGCACCTCGCCCCCCTGCCCAACTCCCCGCAGTTTATATACTGGACATGACGTCACACAGTATGGAATACCCCTTTGGCCAGTTTGCGTCAGCTACCCTGGCTGTGTCCCCTCCCAACTTCTTGTGCCCCTCCAGCCTTCTTGCTGGCTGGGCATGAGAAGCTGAAAAATCCTTGCCTTGGTATAAATACTACCTAGCAACAACTGAAAATATCAGTGTGTTACCAACTGAACCCAAACATAACACTATACCGGCTACTAGAAAGAAAATGAACTCTATCCCAGCCAAACCCAGGACAGCTGTCCTTGTACACTGCTGTCAGCCTTCAGTCTAGAGAAATGTCTGCTAGTGATGTGTGTTTAACGGTAATGTAACTCAAGTGCATCTTAAGTGGGGACCCTTTAGAGCAGAGAAGAGAATGTGAGAAACACTTCAATGATATGCATCTAGTGAGGATGCAAGTACCTGCTTTAACCTTTTTTTTGGTTGTTTTTGCATTCTTTGGCAATATCTACTTAAAAGTCTACTTCAGCAAAAGACAAAGAAATTACTTCTCATTTCTGTGTCTGACTAAAAGAACTAACGTGATCATACAGAGAACTGATGTCAAGAGCCATTTTTTGGCATTACTGGATATTGCATCTGACTTGTCGTGCTTTCCCTGTGTGTAGGGTGGTGGTTTGTGCCTGGCACTGATCTGTGCTGCCGGGTCTGCATCTGTATTGGTTGCCAGGTGCAAGGCAAAGGGCTTATCCTCGTTAAAGTTTACTTGTCTAATTTCAGAAACCGTCTACATAGACTCAAAAATGAAACCCCTGCTAATCTCTTTGTGCACTGGTAGAGAAGCAGTGGGGGGGGTTTCAGGGCAGTGCCTATGCAAGAGCCTTTAGGAGATCCTGTCCCTTGACTGTCAGATGGGGCAATGAAGAGTTTGAGAAAGTGATGGGTGTTTTAAGAAGGTAGCAGATGTACACACTAGATAAACCCCCTTTTATTGTCAGCTGTAAAGGTGCCTCTCGGCTGCGAGCCTGAGAAGGACCCCACATAAGAATTCTTGACTCTTTATATGCAATCTTAAGCCTACTCACATACTCATTTTTTACAGTCTAAAAAAACCTCTTGGCTTTAGCTGTGAGATCATCTGTTACCATTCACTTTGGAGTGTTTGTCCACACAACTCCCGCGTGCAAGCACGCTTAATGCCTATTTATTAGCTGTGTTTGCACTATTTTGTTGCAACTTTGCCACTTTCAGCTCGTTTCTGTCTGGTCTCTTCTAACAATAGACCCACTTGCATAGGCAAGGTCACTGTCGGTCAAGTTCTCTTGCACGTGTCTTCAAAGCCATCTTCACATAGGAGCTTTTTTTTACGTAGCATAATCTGCTGGTCAGCTTTTTCACTAGGCTAGTTCAAAGCCTACACAACAGGATGCCACTGCTGCCTTACAAGTTTTCTTTATATCCCACAGGAGCTCGATGGTGATCAAGCCATTTCTAACTTTCCTTGGGAGACAGGGAGGACCAAAGCTCTTGTATCACAGCTTGGCTTGGTTGGGATGGCAAACTGAAGAGCAGGTGGTGGCCCCAGACGCACCTTTCCTGGGCTGTGAGCTGTGCAAAGGCCAGCAGAAAGCTCTGGGAACACTTGGCACATAGGCCAAAGCGTTCCTGCTGGTACCCCAAGTGTCGGCAGCCCGAGCCCTGACATCTGGAGACCGATGTTTCACGCCAGCAGGGCAGGGGAAGGTGGAGTTGCTTCCTCTCTGACAGGAGACTGCCACGCTTTGGAGGGAGCGGTCAGACCAGGTGCCTTTGCTGTCTGCTGGCCTTCATGTGGTTCTCGTGCTCCTGGGCAGCCCCATCTCTGTTGGCAGTCTTTCGTAAACAGGGGTTTGCAGAAGTGGAAGTTGTTTCTCCCTCCTGGTGGGAGCACTCACCGGGGCTTTGTTGTCAGAGAAGCAATGGGGAGCGCTCCTGGTTGGATGCAGCTCCCTTGGCAGATGCTTGTGCTTGTCTCTCGGCCCCAAGGTCTTACTGGTGCCTTCCCCCCACCCAAGCTGTGCTGCTGGCTCTTGTGAAATGGAAGTACGGAGGGAGGGTGGTTTTACCACAGCTGGGAAGTTCCAGTCAACCCGTCAGGGGAGTTTTCTTCCTGGTTCTTGCAGTTACAGGTTTTCAAACAACCCGGCAAAGAAGTTTTCCAAGGAAATGTGACTGAGGGAAGTGCAGGGATGAGCTCTCATTGCTCTCTGTGTGGATTGTGTCTGTCCTCAGCCAGCATGCAGTAGCTTTCAGATGAGGAATGGGACTATTCCAGGCTGCAGTGGGCAATCAGGATCCAAACTCAGGTTTTTTTAAGGCAATCAGGTGAAAATGTGTGGTTGGAGCCTTCTTGGTCGCTTACTCTTTGAATTCCGTGCTGTCCTCTAGTCTGAATCTTGCAGTGTTTTTACTGAGGCGTAAAAATTAAAGGGAGAAAGCAGATTGTCCTCACCCACATAGATACCTTCTCCCCAGCTCAAGGTGAACAGACAAAAATCTCTGGGGGTGCGTTGTTTTATTAAACGTGTATCAGATATCCAGCATTAGGGGAGCTGTGTACAGCGAATGGCTGCAGGTGCCTGGGGCTTGACCAGTGTCCCCTGGAAGGGAAAAAGGAAAAAAGGTGACCATGGGGACTTGTTTCCAAGTATATTTATTTGTAATTTCTCATTGTCCATTGCTGTATGTGTGCCTCGGAACATTTAGCTTGCAATGCTTCCTCCTCTTCTCCCCGTCTTACTCCGCCTGGTTGTCTTCCTCCACTGCCTGTTCCTACTCCTCTTTATTGTCATTCTTTTACCCTTCTTCTCCTCCTTCTGTCTGCCCTCCTGTTTGTTGTTGCTGTAGTTGTCCTCTTCCTCTTCCTCCCCCTTCCTCCCACTCCTCCTCCACAACTTCACCCTAATCCTCTTCTCCTGTTAGTCGTCATTCTCCTGTTCAACTTCTTGCTCATCCTCTTCTTGTTTCTCATCCTCCTCCTTCTCCTCTTTCTCCCCCACCTCCTCCACTGCCTCCTCTTTGTTCTGTTCCTCTTCATCCTGTATGTCATCCTCCTCTGCCTTCTCTTTGTCTTCCTCCTCCTCCTGTTCCCATTCCTCTTCATTCTCCTTCTCCATTTTCTTCCTCTTTCTCCTCTTCCTGCCCCTCTACCTCCTCCTCCTCCTTCTTGTCTTACTCCTCTTCCTCCACTTCTTTCTCTTCTTTCTCATGTTTGTTGTCCTCCTCCTGTTCTGTATCTTGTTCCTGTGTTCTGTTCCTCCTCCTGCTCATCCTTCTTCTCTCCCTATTTTTCCTCCTGCTCCTAGTCCTGTGCCACCTGTTCCTTGTGTTCCTCCTCCACCTCTTCTTTCTCCTCCTCTTGCACCTCCTCATGTTCTTCCTCTTCCTTCTGTTCTCTCTCTTCTTCCTCCTTGTTCTCATTCTTTTTCTATGTTCCTCGTCCTCTTCATTCCCTTCCTCCTCCTCCTGCCGTCCACCAGTTCATCCTGTTTGTCTTCTTTCTTTTTCTCCTCCTCCTGTTTGTCCTTCTGTTAATTCTCTGTGATGGGGTCATCACAGCCTGGTTGGTTGGGTGTCTGGGACTCAGTGATGGATCAAGGGATTCAATTCCCCATTTAGAAATGGGTTTCCATATGCCCTTTCCTTGTGCCAGCGTGACAGAAATGACAGGCTGACAGTGGGGGTTTTAAAGGGTTTGTGGGTTAGAGAGAGCAGGAAAATTAGCTCGTTCCACTGGGCATCCAGTGGGTACCTGCCCATTATTAAAGTGTCGTTATTTAAGTGCTGTTAGTTTTGGGTATATAGGGCAGGTGGAAGACCCATGTGGCTCCGTGAGGTTCCCACCATTCCCATCCAGTTTGATGTGTATCAAGGCAGAAAGCCTCTGCCCCACAGGAGGGGAAGGCGTCATTTTCATTTCCTCCACCAATTAGCCCTTGGATGAGAAGAGGGAAAAAGTACTGTTTGATTTTATAGACGGTGCTCTGCGTGCTGCTGCGCTTCCCAGTTGCGTGCCAGGGTCATCACAACCTGGCTGGCCAGGTTCCTGGGACCTCTGAGGCCCATAAGGAGCGAAAAAATCAGCCTGGCACCCAGGAACCTTGAGGCTGATAGGGAGCGGGGGAAGAAGTCTGCCTGGTGCGCGGGACCTCCAGGGCCTGATGCAGAGGGGAAAGGGGACTGATAAGTGACCAGCTTGGTCGCAGGGCATGGCTGTTTGCCTCATAAAATGGCATTCGTTTTGCTAACTGCCCTACCAGGTGTCAGGAGGATGGGGGTACCGGTCACAAGTGCAATTGTGAATTGCCTTTCGTAAGTACTGGGACGGCAGCAATGCAGGGCCCAAGTACCAGGTTAGGCTTGAGGCTACTGCTTTTACCCTGGTTCTCCCAGGCAAAGCACAAGCGGAGACGTATCCCTGCCTGCAGCTTCTCTGAAGGGAGTGCAGCAGCTCTTGCCTGTTCCCAAGGCACTGGGTGGCTCCAGCCCATACAGCATCGGCATCGGTATAAACTGTGCTGGCTCCAGCTTCAAAGGCTTGGGTGATGGCTGGGACTCAGCTCATTGGGCAGAACATTTTATTTCCTCAGTTAAGTAAGTCTGTTTTTTCATCTGCAGAAATGGCTGTGGATTTACCGAACCAAACACCATTGTTCAAGTGGGCACTTGTGTCTGTAAACCATACTCCTTAAGTATTACTGGGGTTGAACGGGGGAGCATCTTGCATAGGAGAGGGTGGTGCATCGCTCTCAAATTCTTGCGGCAGTCCTATTTGAGCGATGGTTTCAGTGGGAGTCCTTCCTGAACGATCCTTTCCTGGGAGGACAGCGCGATGATGGAGGTAAAAGTGTCCCCCGCTGAACGGAAGGCTTCTGGGCCAGCCCTAGGGGCAATTCTTGGCCTTTGAGGATAATTTTCAGAGTGGGGAGAGGGGTACTATCACGAAAATTTTGCAGCTGGGCTGTGCTGTCCGAGGAGAGAGGCTAGGACACAAAGTATAGAATTACAAGAGTAATTCTCTATTCATGCACATGGGGTGTCCCAGTCAAATTGGGGCACCCCGAATGCAGTTTTATACATGGTTCTTATGCCTTTCAAGCATTCAGGTACAACACGATTTGATCAATCGCTACTTAACACACACATATACTGCTGTTTTGCAAAGCAACTCTAATTCTGTGGTGTCACCATCCATCTGCTTCTTTCTGGATCTAGACGTCCCTGGAGTCAATCTTTCTACAGTTCCTTATCTCTGATGCCAGCTAACAGGAGGGTTTCACAGAGGAGTTGGAGGGGTGGGATGCTGGCGTGATCGGGGTAGTCCAGGGGTATCCTTTCTTCTTCAGGGTGGGGGCTGTCCTTCTGCTTCTTGCAATGAGCCATGCTTGCTGAACCACGGCTATGCAGTATACAATGTAAACCGTATAGATCTTCAGAAAGTTCATACAGTTTCATACTCTAAAGACTAGCTGGTACAATAGTCAGGGAATGAGCTTTTTCCTAACAGTCACTCCTTTTCTTTTGACCCTCAGGGTCACACTATTCACTATTTTAGTCGTGTCGAGTGCATAAGGTCATACAACACTGTAAGCACACGTATGTAATTGCAAAGCAAAACAAGATAGTGACTACAACAACCCAAATCCTTTTAGTTCACAGTCCTCTACCTAAGTCTGGGAGCCAAGAGGTTAAGCACCCAAATAGATTTAGGGGCGATTCCTGCCTTACTTCATCTAGTATTTTTAAATGAGTCTTTTTCTCGTTTCTATCAGTTTCATTTTTCTGGTCTTGATTTACATAAAAAAACCCATCAGCTGTTATTCAGTAATTGTCACGGATGAGTGTTTTAGATCACTTAAAAAATTTGTAAAAGTGCGACTTAACAGAGTTCGATGGCAAGGTTCACTCTGTTAATACATGGGAGAATCATACAAAGGAAGATCGTGTTAGAATTGATTTAGAATGATTTACAGAGAGATGGGAAGTGTGGAAATGTATCACAAAGGGAGACCCTCCTGTTGAGTCACAAGGTTCAGAATGGACCCCCTTGCTTTCAAAACTCCATCTCAGTGGGGAGTCTAGGTGCAGCTGGATCCAGACTTAGTCCCAGACTTGGTCATCAGTTTATGGCTAAAAGACTGTGTGTGCACAATCAATCCTTATATCACTTAGTTAAGATTTCAAAGTTTAGCATGCTGTTAATCACTTAGCGATCCATTCGGGCATCTGGTGTTAGTTCGCTCTGAACTTTGAGCCCTTGGTTTCCTGAAACAGGCCCTCAGGCCTCGAGTCTTATAAAAGTACATAATTTAAAAGAGTGGTAAGCAGCAGGATCAGCTCGAGCTCGGTGCCCCCAGACAGAAACCCAAACAAAGAAATCCCTGGGCAATTATACTCTTACAGACTATTCACCCCCCTCTTCATGTGATCTTCACGCACCTTTCACACACCCTTTGGTCCAGTCGTGGTTGTGGCCTGAGATCTTCTGACACCTCACTGGATTCCTTCACTGTCTCCGGGCAGGCCCTTGTCTTGCCGAGCTGCAGGTGCTGTTGAGGGTTGTAGCCTTGAAGGCTCCTTATCATCTGATTTACGCTGGCTCGGGAGGCTCCTATTTTTACTAAGTAGGTACATGTTCAGTAAATCTCAGTGCAGGTTTACAGCTTGTGGCCTAAGGCTTCAGCAAATCCAGTTACTCATGCTAAGTAAATCTAAGTAAACAGCGTACTAAATCACACACCATTATAATTCAAAAGTGATTCGTTCTACTTGAAACTTACTTATTTAAGGTCAACGACTAATATCTCTTAACATTGAGAGTCGTCCCTGCTCAAGGGGAGAGTTGCCTGGTGGAGCAGTCCAGTTGCCGCCCAGGGAGAACTCAAATTGGGCTCATCCAACGACCTGTTGTTGTTAAAAGATCTCGTTGCTGGACATTACTGCCGTGCAGCCATGCTGCCTAGCAGGGAGAGCTCAAAGAAGGCTCACTGAGGCTGTCAGATTTATGGGGTAAAGTGGTTGGCTCATAGTCAAATTGCATACAATGGGAGAGGTATGCATAAGAGTCCTTGTACCCACAACTCTCGCTGTGCCGCTCTGCTCCTTTGTGGGTTTCCTAGAGGAGTTCTTGGCCCGGCTACGGCTCAGGCTTTACCTCCTTTGGAGCCTGTACCAAATTGCTGCTGGTTTGGTTAAGGGGGGTTCAAGTGCATCTGTCACAATAATGCACGTAGTCTGTCCTGTACTTCTAAAAGGTGGTCTAGGGGTGATCGATTCTGTATTACCATTTGTGTTAAAGGATTTTCAAACGTGGGTTTCTCTAGGTTTGCTTTATTAACAACTCAGAGTTGGGCCACCACCGCAGTGAATGGCGAAAGATAACTCAAAAACGCCTTCTATATATACGATTTTACAAAACAATATGCAATTGATGTTTTGTCAGAAGAAGTTCTTGGTGTTCTTGCACGAACTCTCAGTTCTCTATTCTCCAGTGGTTTCAAAAGTCCAATACATTTTCCTGTCTCGACCGATTCTTATTGTCTCGTCTCGGTTCTTCTGAAGTTAGTGGTCATAGGCAGAAGGTCTCCAGTCACCACAGTCACTTACCTTCTTACACACCAAAGATCACCTTTGAATTTCTGAGAATCACTCCGGTTGTTCTATTAATTCATCTTACTCTAAAGTTAATCACTTACTCTTATCTATTCTTACGTCTTAGATCTAAGATGTATGATTCTTTTTCTGTTGATTCAGCTTGACTGGGTTTTAAGCCAGCTATGGTGAGGGCTACACAAGGGACAAATGAGCAGCTTATGCATATTGTTTTATAAGCACCTGCATTCTAGTAATCACATCTAAAACAATCTCTAATCATTAGTTATATGCCTGATATGAATAGTCTTAGAAACAATGAGGCTTAAGGCCTAGTTCCCTTTACATTTGTGATAATAATTTGATTTCTTTTTGTAGGGCTGTAATACTCTGTGCTTTCATGAATGGCTTTTTCTAATTGTCTCGACACATTTGCAACAGCTCTTTCTAGTTCTGCAACGCCTAACCCTGGGATAAAAGCTGTTACAGGCAGGTGGAACTTTGTGCCACATTCTGTCAGTGGGCTGTAACACTTCTTCCCATAGATAGCAGTAGCTAGGAGCTACAGAGGCAGAAGAGATACAGGTTCTAACCTGTGGGGATGGTATTAATGCACTTAGAATACACTTTTCAGCTCGGGTTGAGGGTAAATCCTCAACTGCCCTTTCTCCACCTCTCCAGTATCACCCTGGTAGTTGTGTCAATGGGTAGTATAATCTTCAAATAAGTCTGAATCATGTAAGTTATTTCCTGCAAAAGGGTTTGCATGTGCTGGATTTGGATGTTCAGGTAAACCGGTAAGGTTTGGACCCAGAGTAGATGACTCGGAGCAATCAGGATCCTACAGGCCTGTGGCGGCAACCAAAATTGTATCATTATCTTTGGTTTGATTACAGCTTCCTGCAGAATACCAGGTTAATCTATCTGCAAATATCCATATTGTCTCAAGAGTCTGCAGGGCCTGAGAAACTCCATCCAGGAAAAAACGCTACAGTGGGGTGGCTTATTAGAATAGGTTTTATGTACGGGCTTCTGGAGAAACTCCCCTCCATGTTCAGTGGATGTGGTATATAGTAAGGTTTTGGAAGAATCTGTGGAGGAAGACCAGTTGCCTTTAGAGCTAGGAACTGATCTATGGAATGTTGCAGGCATAAGACTCCCCTTTTCATCTGTATGGTCCTAAGATGTGAATTGTCCATCTCTGTCCATTGTATTCATTTCAAGGCTCTATTGGCGTTTCCAGTTCCCGGCTGCTACAGAGTCAGTAAGCTTGTCAATAGGTTTGCTCTCCAGGCATACCCAGAGGTCTCCTTTGAGGCTAGTGACAAACCCTTCCTGGCGGAAGGGCCGTATGCTCACTTTCTGTGGTGAAAATTCATAACGTAGATGCCTGTCCTCGTACCACTGAGAATTCAATGGGACAGATACCCAGGAGAGCTGATTTCTGGTAGAGGATGGGCTTTTCGTGCATATCCAACAGTCGGGCTCGTTTGCCTCCGCTGCCGTACTGTGGACTGTGGCTATGGCCAAATTATGGAATGAATAGGTATAATTTGTATTCCACCACAGGCTTATAAGCAAGGCTACCATATTAAAAGCTAGGCTTCCAAATCACTAGTAACAGGAAAAACAAACAGACAGAAATAGCAAAAATAACTATCCCTTGGATATAGAGGACAGCACTGAAATCAAAAGGGTTTCCTGACTCTGGAAACCCAGAAGGCATTTAAAGATCCAAAGCAAGCAGTCATGGAAGCTCCCTCATTAGCCCTGTGTCGTGGTTTAACCCCAGCCGGCAACTCAGCACCACGCAGCCGCTCACTCACTCCCCCCCACCCAGTGGGATGGGGGAGAAAATCGGGAAAAGAAGCAAAACCCGTGGGTTGAGATAAGAACAGTTTAATGGAACAGAAGAGAAGAAACTAATAATGATAATGATAACACTAATAAAATGACAACAGTAATAATGAAAGGATTGGAATGTACAAATGATGCGCAGTGCAATTGCTCACCACCCGCCGACCGACACCCAGACAGTCCCCCCGAGCGGTGATTCCCCCCCCACTTCCCCGTTCCTATACTAGATGGGACGTCCCATGGTATGGAATACACCGTTGGCCAGTTTGGGTCAGGTGCCCTGGCTGTGTCCTGTGCCAACTTCTTGTGCCCCTCCAGCCTTCTCGCTGGTTGGGCATGAGAAGCTGAAAAATCCTTGACTTTAGTCTAAACACTGCTGAGCAACAACTGAAAACATCAGTGTTATCAACATTCTTGTCATACTGAACTCAAGACATAGCACTGTACCAGCTACTAGGAAGACAGTTAACTCTCTCCCAGCTGAAACCAGGACACCCTGCCAGACTACAACAAGCCTTTTGTATTATATGTACATGGACAGAAAGGAATCGCCAGTTAGCCCAGAGACTGCTCAGAGACTGGAGCATTTTTGCCAGGGTGGTCTTTCACCGCTTCGCAGAAAGGAAATGGTGTGTTTCATACAGGCAAGAAAAATGAAGGTCCTGCTGGAAGACATTCTGAAGACCCTGCAGTATGCCAGTGAAGATATCCAGATGAAGGCCCTGCTTGTCTTCAGAAACATACTGGGTCATATGACGAGGGAGGAGGCCAGTCCCATTGCTCTGAAGCTGGCAGTGAAGCTCCCGCCGCTCTTCAGCAACGTAAGGCTGCTGCAGGAGCCTGAGCCACGGCGATGGGCACGCTGCAAGGAAAGCTGCCTGTCAGCCGAGCCCTGCGGTCGGCACTCAGGCAGGGCTGCTCCTCTCTGCACTCTCCCCTGGGCTCTGCAGCCCAGCATGGCTTCTCCCGGACAAGTTGATGCCTCCGGGCGACCTTGAGACCCTGGGCTGGGTCCCAGCCCGGCCCTTGGGCAAAGCACCAGCAGGCCAAGAGCTGCTCTCAGAGCCCCGAGGGCTCCCCTGGCTGTGCTGCCAGGCAGGACCAGACGTTCTGCCCAGGCATTGTAGCAGGGGGGCCGAGGCTGAGCCAGCAGCGGGTGCCCCAGAGGCGTTGAGGAGGGCCAGCCTGGTCTCCTCCTCAGCCCGTCCCCGGGGAGCTCTGTGCTGGCGTGGCTGGTGCAGCTGGCGGTGAATGCTGGGTGGCTAGGGGAGCACTCGGAGGCACAGGCACCGCCTGATGGAAACCTCTTGCGTGGCCTTTCACGGGCCCGGGGCCGTTCAGCCACTGCTGCAGATCTGGTCCACAGATCCCGTGTTCAGAACCCGACGCCGGAGCATCTCCCCTCACATCAGCCACGCTAAAGCCCTTGCTCACCGTGGGCAGGGAGCGGCTGTTGCTGAAGTTCTCCCGTCTTCCTCCCGAGCAGGCGTCCAGCCAGCTGCGAGAGTCCTCCATCCGCCTCTTCGGAGACATCACGCAGATGGTGGTGTGGAGACACAGGAGACAAATGAGGAAGAACGTGCAGCGGGGCCTGCTCCCACTGCTCTTTCACATGAGTGACCAGACCCAGAGCGTGGCCAAGGTACAGATTCAAACCCGACCAGGGACGTGAGGAAGGGTGTGCTGACACCACGGGGGCGATCTGGGCACGAGGGGCAAGGGCTGCTGACAGTCGGAGTCTAGGGAATATGTGCCACCTCAGGGTCCCACCGCTTGAGTCACTGAGCACAGGGCAGAGCTCCCCTCCTTCCCTGCACCAGGCCCACCGCTGCCTTCCTCCTCCCCCCATGCAGCCCTCCTCCGGCACAGCTCTGAGGAAGGTCCCCGCAGCGTGAGCAGGGGCAGAGAAGCCGGCACAGACATTTTCAACACCTGCCCCACCTGCTCCAGCAGGGCTCAGCAGCAGCCTGTGGCCACCGAGCACGCAAGTCCCTACAGGCTTCCCTACAGGCGTCCCTGCAGGCATCGGAGGCCAGGGCTTTGAGCCCCCAGGGCTGTGCCCAAGAGCCCCCCAGATGTTTGCGCCGGGCCATGTCCCAGCTTCCTGAGGGCAGGATCGCTGCAGGAACAAAACCCCGCTCACCGAGGTCCCCTTGCCCTCCAGTCTGCCCCCAGCCCTGGCAGCCGCTCAGCAGCTCTTGAGGATCTCTGTTCTGCTAGCTGGCAGCATGAGATACCTGAGGTGGTGGCTGCCCCGTGTCCCTGCCCCGGGAATTGAATCCAGTTCAGACTCGGGCCCCCGCCGCCTCTTCCCATAACGGGCTGGGAACGGTCCGGAGCCTTGCCAAGAAGCAGGGGATGCCAGGTCTCCTTCCTAGGGCTGTGGTGACATCTCCCAGCCTCTGCTGCACTGCAGGCCTCCAGGGAAGCCCTCCTATCTGCTGCGGAATTCCTGGAGCAGAAGCAGCTCAAGTACCTGACCCAGACGGAGCAGGCATGGAGGATTGGAGAGTGCTTGGTGAGGACAACCCCCAAGCCCCAGGCAGGGCCAGGCTGGATGAGGGCTGCCCCACGTGCCCGCGGGGTGGGCTGTGCAGCTGTGCCTCCCCTGCCCTGCTCCAGCCCGGAGCCGAGAGCCCAGAGCCTGGAGCTGCATCCTCCTTCCCTGCCCTCAAGGGCTCTTCTCCAGGACTCTCTGCCCTCCCCGCACACACCCCAGGGTGCTGAAGGTGACCCCGGCCCATCTGGGCCCAGGCAGCAGGATGGAGGGGTCTCAGTACCGCTGGGCCCCCTCTGCGTGCGGCTCTTTCTGGACCTCGGCCCCACAGGGCTCCCGGCTGGGTGACAGGAAAGGCCTGGCAGGGGAAGGGGGTGCTGGGAGGAGGGACTGCTCTGGCTGGCTGGGGAGGGTCTGTGCCAGCCCCGTGCCCTTGTGCTCTCTCCAGCTGGTGCAGGACAGGAACAGGGTGGAAGATTACCTGTGGCAGAGCCTGCTGTACCTGAAGGATGCTCAGGCCACCGTGCGAGAGGAGGCCGTCAGGTTCACCGGTAAGCCACAGCCCCTGGAATCCGTCTTCTGGCAGCCTGGCCCCGCTCCCAGCCACTGCACTGGCAGCAAGGAGCAGCCTGGGGCTGCCAGAGCCCCGGCTGCCCCGTGCAGGGCCTGGGCAGACAGGGGCTCTGCGCTTCCCTCCCACCCCTGCCCGTGCAAGTGAGCCTGCTGGCCGCCTTGCTCAGTCCCCCCCTGCCTCGGGTGCTGTCCTTCCCTGGGGTCACCCTGCTGAGGGGGAGGAGGCCGTGCAGCCGAGCCGGCAGGGCCGGGCTCTGTGCTGCTGGGAGAGTGCTGGGGAGCAAGAGGTCTGACGACGCTCTGTGCCTAGGGCTTGCCGCGCGGCACCTGAGGGACCAAAGTGCGGAGCGGCTGCGTGAAGTCTGTGATGGTGAGCGGGGGCAGTGCTTGTGGGGCTAGGAACAGACCTGGGACGGATGCGGCCATGCCTTGCCCTGCTCCAGGGAAACGCTTCGGGGCCAGGGGAACATCTCGGGGGCCAGGGACAGAGCCGGGTGGGGCTGGCGTGCTCCGGAGGGGATGCCCGGGGGTCTCTGGAGACACGGGGGTTTCATCTCTGCTCCGTTTCTTTCTGTCGCAGCCCTCAAGCCCTTGCAGGAAGACATCGAGCCCTCCATCTGTTCGCTGGCAGCTCAGACCATGCTGATCGTGGGTTCTCCAAGGAAGCGGCCAGCATCAGGATGGACCAGGGCGCTGTGCTGCTGGCCCTGCAAAGCCAGGGAAAAGTGAAGGTCTCCTTGGGAAAATGGAAAATTAAAGCTGCATCAGCCAACCCAGTGCTGTGGTCTCCTTCCCGCGGGGAGGGGAGCGCCCCGAGCAGGCGGAGCAGGCAGCGCCGTTCCTGCCCTCTGCCGCTGCCTGCCGGACAGCTCATCCCTCAGCACACCTTGGCCACAGTCTTGTTTGACAAGTTCACCCCTCGGCCAGGCTCTCCCCAAGAAGTCGCTGTGTTTGTCCTCCCCCTGCAGAAATCTTTTCTTTAGGGGGGTGGAGGGCGAAGGGGAAATGGCAGCCCCCAGAAGAAGCAGGGCTGCCCGGAGAGCTGCCCAACGCCCTCCCTTTCCAGCAGCCCGTGGCAGCCCAGCACACGCTGACTCGGGGTGCCCTTGCAACAGAGCCCCAGCTGCCCCGCTGGACCACAAAAACCCGGAGGGGAGGAGGAGAGAAGCTTTAGGCAACCTGGCCCCTCCGGAGACAGCCCAGGGCAGGAAAAGGCACCCGCGCTCTGCCAAGCTGGCCAGTCTTCTCTCGGTCCCGGTCTTCAGAGGTGGCTCTGGGCACCTCCTGCGCGCTCTGGGCTGGCACAGCCTTGCCCGTGGGCCACGGGAAGTTTCCCTCTCCCTGAGCCCAGAGTCCTGCCCCACAGACGGCACCCTGGGGCAACGGGCAGAGGAACCAAGAGGCTCCCCTCCTTCGCAGGGTCCCAAGCGTCAACTGTAGCATCTCGCCCATCCTTTGTAGTGCCCAGAGCCTCATGTTTCGGGCCGAAATCCTCAGTTTTAGGGTCTAAACCCACCTTGGATGGCCCACAGCCTTTCCTCAGGGCCCGCAGTTCCATTTGAGGCTCCAAGCCCTCAAGGTGGAGCTCGTTGCGTGGCAACGTCCACCCAGCAGTCTGGGGGGAGTCAGTGGACCCGGGACAGCCAATCACGTTTGAGGAGGGGGGGGGGCAGGTAGGCAAGGCACGTGATTGATCTGTAACCAACCAGTCAAGGTTCGGGGCCTGCAGGAAAGGTGGCAGGAGTGGAAAAAGCTGGGTACTGGGGGGCAGGGCATGCCGGCTCCACCAATCCTAGCTGGCAGTAGAGCAGCACAAAGATGATCGATAAGCGGTCTGACCCATCATTGGATGGGAGGAGCGAGGGAGAAATCCCAAGCAGCCAATCGGAGGAAACGTCACCTCAGGGGAGGGCGGGCAGCACACCTCGGCACACTGACAGCCCAGGCAGCCAATCACAGAGAGCATCACCTCAGGTGAACTGCACCTGGGCAGCCCTGTGGCCCAATCCGAGGCAGCCCTCAGGGAAGGGCAGGCCCCAAACCAGAGCACAGTGACAGCCGAGGGGACCAATCCGAGGCAGCATCACCTCAAGAGAGGAGACTGACAGCCCTCCCCACCTGTGCTGGCCGATGGGAGAAGAATGCGAGCTACGCTGGGGACCAGACCCAGCTTCGACATGGCACCCGCGGGGCCTGCCCCGAGCCCAGCAGCCCCCAGCCCAGGCCCAGGGCCCCTATCGCCCCTGCCACCCCTGCCCCCTCTCTCCCTCCCCCCTTACGTAGCCTGTCATTCCAAGGGGGCTTTGGGCCCCCCAAATGAGGGCTCGGACCCTCCAGAGGCGGCTCGGGCGACAAGGATGCCTGTCTGGATGCTAAAAGAAGAGGCTTTGGACCCTGAAATGAGACTGTGCAGACTAACAGTGAGCCTTTGGGCCCTGAAAAAGAGGGCTTTGGAGCCTAAAATGCAGCTTTGTAAGACAAGAGTAAGACTTTGGAAAGTAAAAATGAGGCTCTGGACCCTAGAAATGTGGCTTTGGACTCTACAAATGCGGCTTTGGACCTTCCAAATCAGACTTTGGGGCAGAAAAATGATGCTCTGGGCCCTGAAAATGCATCTTTGAACCTTAAGAGCATGAACCCTGGAACTTTGGACCCTCCAAATGAGGGCTTAGACACTCCAGATGTGGCTTGGACCCTAAAAATGCCTGTCTGGACCCTAAAAAATGGCATTGGACCCTGAAAATGCGACTGTTGAAAATAAAATGAGCCTTTACACTCTCAAAATGAGGGGTTTGTTGCCTAAAATGAGGCTTTAGAAAGTAAAAATGAGGCTTTGGACCCTAGAAACGTGGCTTTGGACTCGACCAATGAGGCTTTGGACCTTCCAAATCAGACTTTGGGGCTTCAAAATGATGCTCTGGGCCCTGAAAATGCATCTTTGCACCTTAAAAGCGTGAACCCTGGAACTTTGCACCCTCCAAATGAGGGCTTGGACACTCCACATGTGGTTTGGACCCTAAAAATGCCTGTCTGGAATCGAAAACTGATGCTTTGGACCCTGAACATTAGACTCTGCAAACTACAACTAAGCCTTTGCACCCTGAAAACGAGGGGTTTGGAGCCTAAAATGAGCATTTGGAAGGCAAAATGAAGATTTTGGACCGTAGGAATGCAGCTTTGGAATCTACAAATGAGGCTTTGGACCTTCCAAATCAGACTTTGGAGCACAAAAATGATGCTCTGGGCCCTTTAAAATGAGTCATTGTACCTTAAAAGCATAAACCCTGGGACTTAGGAATGAGGCTTTGGACCCTGAAAAGGAGGGTTTGGACCCTAAAACCGGAACTGTGGGTCCTCCAAAAAGGCTGTGGGTACTGAACAACAGGCTTGGACCCTAAGTACGAGGATTTTAGTCCTCAAATGGGGCACTGGACCCTTACCATGAGGCTTTGGACGTGAAGGAAATATGCAGTTTTGCAGCCTAAAATGAGGCCTCGATAGCAGGCTTTGGGCCTTCCAAATGATGGTCTGCGCCCTCAAAATGAGTCTTTGAACCTTTACGAAGCGTGTGACGGAATTACTCCTTCATTGTTTATCATGTTGAGCAGCTGCATGGATTACTAATGTTTCACAGTATTAATTCAGCAGGCTCTCAGTCACTTACGGAGGATCTGCGATGGGTAAGGGGTCTCTCTTCCTTGGGCAAGGATCTGAAACCTTGAGAGGTGTCCCTGCTCAAGGGGACAGTCGCTGGGCGTGCAGTCCAGCTGCACTTCAGGGAGAGCTCAAAGCGGGCACAACCTGATGAGCGAAGTGGCTGGCTGCTAGCCAATAGCCGAGACGGGCTAGATGTCTTCGTTTCCTCTCCGGTAACTTGTTCTGTACTTTGGTTATCTTGCACTTTTGGGTGTCGAAACCACCTTTCGAAGTCTTTTCCGAGACACCTTCGCTCCCTCGCCTGTGAGCCAGGGGCTCTCCAGCTTGCAAGTTCACCCCCAGGACGCCAAGGAGCCTGTCGCTCCTTAGTCACCCCGCACCAAAGCACGGCTAGGGGTCAAGTGTACCCATCCCACCCGTGCCGGCGAAGGACCGCTGCGAACAACTACAAAAGCCGACGCTCTTTCGCAGCTTCCCGTCCCCTCAGAGCTTTCCCTCCCCTCAGGGCTTTCCCGCCTCTCTGCCGCCTCCCGAGAGCGGCGCTGGGATTGGGCAGTGCAGGCCCAGCTCTGATTGGCGGCGCTTCCCGCGGCAGCAGCCGATTGGCTGTCGCTCTGCCGGCCGGGGAAGGCTCTGGGCTGGAGGGGGGGAGCGCTCCGGGGCGGGGGGGGGCGGTTGTCACGGCAGCGGCGCGGCCCAGCCCCTGCCGCGGCCTGCGCTGTCAGGCGCTGGTGGGGGGGGCTCGGGGCCTGCCCTCAGGAGCAGCACCGCGAGTTACCGCTGGGAAGTGTCAGGGAAATTCCCTTCCCCAGCGGGAATCCTGTCGGCCAGGCTTTAGGGCAGGAGAGCGTATGAACTTTGTGGCTGTAGCTGTGAGTTCAGCACAGGGGCTGCAGGGTGAGGAGGTGCTGGAATGTGGCCGCAGGCGCTGGGGTTGCTCCTGCCGAAGGAAGCCAAACAAAAGGCAGGGTGCTAGGGCAATCCAGCTTGCTTAGAAGAATGAGCACTGCCTGCGACTAGCGTCAGGCTTCAGACCACCGTGTCAGGATGGCTTTGTCCCCTCAGAGCAAGTAGCGAGGCTTTAAAAACGAGGCTTGGGGCCCTAAAAATTAGGGTTTGGACCCCAGGAAGGAGGCTTTAAATCCTCAAAAATAATGAACGTTTGGGCCCTACGATGAGGCTTTCAGCCCTCCCAATTAGGCTTTAGGCCTGAGAGAGTTAGACCCCCAAATGAATGTCTGGACCATAAAAATGAGTATTTGGACGCCCAGCGTGCGGCTTTGGCCCTTAGAAATGAGTCCTTGTATGCCCCAAATAAACCTTTGGACCCTGAACCTGAGGATTTTCTTTTTAAGTGGGGGCTTAGACCCTACAAATGAGCATTTGGGCTGTCAAAATGAGGCTTGAGACCCTTCAAATGAGGAGAGGGATCCTACAAACGAGGCTTTGGGCCCTACAAACGAGACACGCAGGGAGAAATTGTGGCTTTAAAGATGAGGCTTTGGACCCTAAAAATTAAGATTTGGACCCTAGAAATGAGGCTTAGAACCCTAAAAACGAGGCATTGGACCCCAAAAATGAGACTTTGGAACCTCAAAATTTGGGACTAGAAACAAAAGACAAGAATTTGGACAATAAAATGAGATTTTGGACTCTAAAAGAAAGATCGGGGTCTTATAAATGAGGCTTTGGAGCCTCCAAATAATGCTTTGGACAGGGACAGGGACAGGGACAGGCAGGGGTGAGGCAGGGGCACTTTATTACCATAGAAGGCAATACCAGCCGCACCCCTTGGGCCTGGACACTCCATAGAAGGCAATACCAGCCCCGCCCCTTGGGCCTGGACACTCCATAGAAGGCAATACCAGCCCCGCCCCATTTTGGGGTGCACAGGACAGGACGTACCAGAGAAGGCAATACTTGCCCGTCCCATGGGTGGGTTGATGACCTGGCCGAGTTTGGCTTGCACAGCCTCCAGGCCTCTTCCTTTTCCCACACTGCCCCCAGCGAGTGGGCTGAGGAGGGCGAGAAGCCGGGAGGGGACTCGGCTGGGATGCCTGACCAGGGGCATAGCCCACACCGCATGACATCGTGCTCA
The DNA here is from genome assembly GCF_026419915.1 of Harpia harpyja. Classification (NCBI taxonomy): domain Eukaryota; kingdom Metazoa; phylum Chordata; class Aves; order Accipitriformes; family Accipitridae; genus Harpia; species Harpia harpyja. The sequence goes on along the minus strand of NC_068963.1, from coordinate 555,779 downwards.
GCGGTAGCCACTCGCCTGTCCCACCGGAGGAAGAGGGAACCTTTGGGGTGACGGGGTTTGTCTTCCCAAGCCACCGCTATGCGTGACGGAGCCCTGCTTCCCAGCAAGTGGCTGGACACCCCCCCGCCAGGGCAAGTGGTGAATCGGCTCCTCGCTTGGCTTTGCTTGCACGCACAGCTTTGCATCGCTTATTAAACTGCCTTTATCACGACCCCCATGTTTACCTCCCTTTTTTGTCCGCCTGATTCTGTCGCCCATCCCTGGGGTAGAGGACTGAGCGAGCGGCTGGCTGGGGGCTTAGCTGCTGGCCAGGGTCGGCCCACCACATAGGTCAAGGACCGTTGCAGTTCAGGGAATAAGGTGCAACAGGCAAAGCCATAAATAAAACACACAATGACGCAAACCTGTTCAGCAAGCCATAAGGGAGACGCTGACAAAGACCAAAACTGCTCAGCCATTAGCTGAGGGATCACTAAGGAGCCAGGAGTATGCGGGTCCTTGGGAGACCAGCCGGTGATTGCACGCATCTGGTTGCTGGCAGCCGTCCAGCTGGACTGGCTGGTGAGTATAAAGACATCAAAGTCACGCGAAAAAAAACCCCAAAAGAAGTGAGTGTTTAGGCTACGTTCCTCTGCATGGAATGCAAAATGCATCAATGCCACGGACACGGATTGCCTTTGACTTTGCAAGTAAAGGGGAGCGGGGGGCTTGGCACAACCGCTGGTCTGGCAGACGCAGCCATTCTCCATCTGCTCTGAACACCAGAGGAGCCTTAGCCCATCAGCACAAACAGAACAAAGCCAGACCTTCCCTTCACAACTTCAGTGTGGTTTGAAGTTGGTTTGAACACAGAGAGCTGTAAAATGAGAAAATATTCTCATGACTTACTCCTTCCAATGAACTGATCCCTTTGGCATTTTCAATCTCTACAGGGCAATACAAACCAAAAATTGGTGGGACCACCTTTTTCCTCTCAAATATTATTGTCTGACCAACAACGACCTTGTCTGGAGAGGTTTGATCCCTCCTCTGCCCTCTCCGGGGTACCCCTTTGCTGACGCTGGGGAGTGCTCCAGGTCTGCCTGACTACAGAAGCCAGTCAAACACAGGCGGTACAGTCAGGGCAGGTTTATTGTCCTGCTGCAGGCTGCGCTGGGCAGGTACAGGGCTGCTGGACTGGGACCCCCGGAGTCCCAGCCTCATTCTTAGCTGCACCTTCTATTCCCTCTTTCCCGATGCTCCGCTTTCATGTCTTTTGTCTGATAGTTTTCCCCCTTATTGTCTTCCTAGTTTAACCCCACGCCAGCTAGACTTCTCCTTTTGTGGTCTGCCAACTCCAACAGCTTCCCATTTTGGTATATGCTTAGTTTAACCTCGAAACCATAGAAAAAGTCTATCCTCTCTGCTGCCCACCCTAGAAATCCCTGGAAACGTCTAAAGGCCCACCAAAGCAGCAGCTTAGCTGCTGTTGAGGTCAGTCAACCGGGTGAACAACGGGGCTCTGGGACACACCGGAGGGCAACGGGGAGGTCCCCAGGGGACGTGAGGGCAAAGGGGAGCCTGGAGGCACCCCGAGAGCACCTAGGTGCCCAGGGCTGAGCCGGCCCCGTGACCCCCCAGGGGACGCCCTGCCCCTCCCTGCCCGGGTGGCGGGTCACAGTGGGGCCCTTCGTGACCTTCCCTTTGTGACCCCCACCGCACCGCATATGATCAGCACGGCTGTGGCCCCCAGCCCGCAGTGTCCGGCAGGACGGCGACGGGACAGGGCAAGAGCACGGGAGTGGCGAGGAGCCCCTGAGCACAGCCCCCGTCTTTCCACGCCGCCCCCGGCAGCCCCGCGGCGCCGAGGCGTTCTGCCAAAGCTTCCCCCTTCCCCACCCCTATCCCTTTCCTCCGTCCTGCAGGATGGCGGAGAGACCCCCCAGCCGCCCCAGGCCAGCCTGGGAGGAGGACAGGGCTCCCCGGGAGAGCAGCTCTCCCCCAGAGCTCTACAGGGTGTCCACGGTCCAGCCGCTGCAGACTGGTGAGTGAGTGGCCTCTGGGCTGGGAGTAGGGATGGGGCCAGCGAGCGCACCCTGCTCAATGCCAGGGTCCCGTTTCCCCGGCATGCCGGCAGCGGGGGTCCAGCGGTCGGGGGGCACGGCAAAATGCTGGGTCAGCTCAGGGCTGGGAGCCGGCCCCAGCACAGCCACCCCCGGGGGGGAGAGAGCAGAAGGGACCCGGTTCCTTCTCCAGGGGACGGGCAGCGAGAGGCAGCTGGGCTGCCAGGAGGCAGCGATGCTGTGGGACGGGGACCTTGCCCGTCTGCAAGGGATTTCCTCAGCCCGATGAACTCGGGGCTTTTCCTGCCACGTCACGCCCCAACATCGCAGCCCTTTTGCTGGGCACCCTCAAGCCCAAACACCTCCAGGGAGACTGCGCCAGGGGAGCGGGCACGGGGCTGCACGGAGGGCAGAGCTCCTTCTTCTGCTCTCTCCTGCCTTGGGGCCATCTCGACAGCCCTCCTTGCTCTGCTCCTTGACTAGATGGCAGCCAGTTATCTGCCTATGAAGAGGAAGAGGAAACCATGCACTGCATCCAGGCTTTCCTCACGAGCACCGAGAAGGTAACCGCAGTCATTTCCCTGCCAGCTCTGCCTGCGTCTCCTGATGGCCCCCCCAGCTCTGCTGCCTGCTGCCAGGCTGCTGGAGGGCTGCCGGCTGGGCAGAGCGACTCCCCGCCAGGTCCTCCACAAGGCACCGCACCCCCCTGTGCTCTGGTCAAGCTGGCCATGTGTCTCCCCCTCTCACGCTACCCCTTTGTCTCCCTGTCCCCCGGCTGCCAGGACGAGACCCAGAAGATGCGTTTTCTCCAGAGCATCCGCATGATCTGCAGAGCCACCAGGCACAAGGGCTCGTCACAGGGCCTGGATATCTTCTGCCACGGAGATGAGCTGGCAGGCAGTATCATGGTGAGGCGACACCCGGCGGGTTTGGCCGGGGGACAAGGCCCCCAGGCACCGGCACGCTGTGAAGACAGCGCTAAAGTGGGGACGGGGGGGGTGGCGAGCATGCGTGGACACCGAGCTGCCCCTCGGGGGGACGTGGTTTCCACGGAGAAGCCCTGCCAGCAGAGACCCCAGCACCGGGGGAGGAAGGGGGGCATTCTGGGGGCCGGCACCGGGCTGGGGCCAGAGGGGCTCTGCCAGCCCCGCCGACCAGTGCCAGGTCTGCTGGCACTGGGTGCTGGCGGCTGACAGGTCCCATCCTGGCTGCGCTCTGCAGGTGCTGCTGAAAGAGGAGCCCAGGGATCACCTGCGCACGGCAGTGCGGCAGCAAGCCATGCTTGCCATCTCTGCCTTGAGGTACTTGCCCAGCCCCTGCTTTGGCTGCCACCTCTCCGCAGCCAGCAGCCCTGGGCCTGGCTGGGGGGCAGCCCCCATCTGGGCAGAGTCAGACGGTGCCGTCTGCAGGAACTCTGCTCTCCCCTGCGCGGGGCTTGTCCGGAGGGCGGGAGGCATCAAGGACTGTCCTCTGGCCCAGGCCAGTGTCAGGGAGGGAGGAGGTGCCTCCAGGCAGGGCTCCCCCCACGGCCTCCGTCCTTCCCAGGGACCTCTTCCCCAAAGGCGCCTGGAGGCACCACTCCCGGCACCTGTGTCCAACAGGCCCCTCTCTCTGCAGCTCAGTGGAGATGGTGCCGGAGCACCAAAAGATGCGCCTCTTAAACGCCTGCTTCAGCAGCGTCTTCTGCCTTCCTCCAAAAGAGGACATGCAGGGCTTGGACACTTCCCTCTACCACGAGGTAAGGGCTGGGTGAGCCCCAGGAGCTCTAGGGTCCCCTGGGGCCCTGGTCGCCCTGTGCCGAGAGACAGCCGGACATGCAAGGCAAGGCAGGCTCTTGGCTTTGCTTTCCCACCCTTGCTCTTTGCCCCCTTCCCACGGGCCTGGCCACATCCAGTGCCTCAGGCTGCACTGCCCACAGCAGCTTGTCTGGCCTGAAGCCTCTCCCGGGCACCGTGAGGCAGCGCGGGTGTCCTCCCCTTGAACGGGGAGTTCGGATCTGTCTCCTGCAGGTAAGAGGGACCGCCAAAAGACTGCCCCCACCCTTTGTCCTCCTTGCAGACCCTGCACGCCATGGACTGCATGCTGCAGACATTGGTACTCAGCTCTCCTGCCTCCAGACTCAGCCAGGAGCTGCAGAGAATCTTGCAGGTCTGGCACAGGCAAAGCATGGGATTCGCGGGGGCTGTTCTCCACCCTGGGGGACAGAGCGTGTCCACTCTTGAGCGGACAGTCCTCACCCCAGTGCCACGCACAGACCACACTGCAGGGAGGGTGCCAACCTCCCGTGGGGGAGCCAGGGGCTGCCCACCGTGCTCTTCCGGAGCCCACTGTCACCTGGCTACAGGCAAAGTCCCTTTCCCCTCCGCGGAGTCCTCTTGTGTCATGAAAATGAAATTAGTCCAGCCGGGAGTTCAGCAGTGCTGCTTCTGCTGGCACGGGCGTCAGCTCCCAGGGCACACCAGCAGCTTCTCTCCTCCCAGATGCTGCTGACCTTCACCAAGTCCCAGAGCGCGGCGGTGCGCGAGAGGGCCGTGAGGAGGATTGGGATGCTGATCTATTTGATGGCCAGATATTCCTCACTGGAGGTAAGGAGCCAGGCCCCCTCCGGCCAGGCCGTCTCCCCTTCCCTGCACGCCAGAGCAGCCTGCAGCTCGGGGGTGCCTGCGAGGCAAGTCGGGGCACAGGTCAGGGCACTCAGCAAGGCTCTGCCCTGAAGCAGGGCTCTCGGCCCCTCCTTTCCCCAGGCTCTTCAATCCCCAGTCCCCTCTCTGCCAGGAGCCAGCTCTGCCCTCAGTCCTGCGCGGGACAGGACTGCCCCAGGAGCATGGCGGGAGCCCAGGCCTGGCAGCTCTCCCTGCGCAGGGATGCTGCCCAGCTCTAGCTGCTCTGGGAGCCGGGGCCGGCGGGGCCCTGCAAAGCGCTGACTCACCGGGCATCCAGCCCAGGCGGACTCTTGGCTTCACGGCTTTGGCCCGAGCTGCTGCCCCCCAGCCCTTCTGATGTTCTGCCTCCCTCGCCCAGGCCTGGCACCCCTTTGGAAGAGAGGAGGACTGCCCTGCCTGCTACAGAGGCTTCCATATCCCCAAGCTGGGACAGCTGCTGGGACATCTCATCCTTCTCAGCTCTTGCAAGGACAAAGACACCAGCTGTGCCGCCTTGGATGCTCTTTACTTCCTCTTGATATTCCTCCTGCAGCAAAGATGTAAGAGAAGCTCTGGTGGGCTGCGTCCCTCCACACGCACACATCTTTTGCTATGTCTCCTTGTTTTCGTGAGCATTGCGATGGACTGTTCCGGTGCTTGGTGGAGGCTGTCCCTGAAAGTCGGCCAGCTTCCCTGACCTCCTTTGCCCTTCACAGCTGCTTTCTGTAGCATCCCAACTCTCATTTTGCTGCAGAAGCTGAATGCTCACCTGAAGTCCAGGATCTGTTCTCTGCTGCTCTCCTTCCTCACTCCTCCCAGGATCTCAACCCTGGCTGTTTCCTGGGCCCTGCAGCCGCAGCCACAGCCACCCTCGATGACCACATCCCACAACCACTTCTTCCCTATCAGTGAAGAGCAGATCCAGCTGGGCATCACGCCGGCTGCTCCCTCCAGTGCCTGTAGCAAGAAGCCGCCCCTTCTCCTAGTCCTTCTCCATCATTCCTGAGCAATGTTCCCATCGCCCGTCACCCTTTGCTTTACACCCCTGCCCACCACCTCCTCCCCGACCATGGGTCATAGCCTCCCTCCTCCGCTGTTCCCAGTCCAAAGCTCTTTTTGGCAAAGAGGTGGAGTCCTAATGACTCTGCAGTGTTTCTCCCCTGTTTAGGCAGTGCGCGGCCAGAGGATAGTCCACAGCACCAAAGCGTGTGGGGAGCTGCCGGCACCTCCTGTCTTTCTTTGCACAGCACCGGGGACTTGACCAAGGTAATGAGCTCTCCCCTTGCTGGGGCTCCTGTCCGTGGCATCGGCAGGGGAACTGTGCGAGCAAAGGGACCCAGAGTCAGCGGGGCTGGCATGGCCTCAGTGTCCCTGGTGAGAAGGTTCCTGCTGTCCCCAAGCAGGGACGATGTGAGGGCAGCACTCCAGTGTCCCAGCAGCAGCTCCGGCCCTCCTGGCCTCCAGCAAGCCCTGGTTCTCTCTAGGGCCAGCACACTGTGCCCACGACCGAACCCTCCTCCCTCACCCTGAGGGCCCTCTGTTCCCATCCTCCCCTGTGCAGTGACTGCAGCCCCTGCTGCCAGCTTTCCTGCAGGCACTGCTGACAGCGCTGCCGGGCCTCTCTTGCCAGAGCTGCTCTCATGGCTCAGCTAAGCATCACCACCAGGGCATTCGGTGTGATACGTCTTCCCTCCCTTCCTTCCTTCCTCCCTCCCATAGGCGTTTGGAAAATACCTCAAACCTGAGGAGAAGACAGATGTCATCCTCACGGCCATCAAGGCCATGACAGACACCAGCACTTCTGACAAGGAGGGGGCCAGCAGCATGCTGGATGAGGCCATGAAAGACCCTGACTCCTGGCTGATGGACGTAAGCAGCCTGTGGCTGGATTTCCCTGCCCACAAGCCCTTTCAGGGTTGCTCGTTCTTTTCTTTCCTTCCTCCCTCCCTCCCTTCCCAAGCTGCAGCTCCCTTAAGCCAGCAGAGAGGGATGGGAAGGGCAGCAGTTTCAGTGGCAGCAGCTGGGGAAATGGTTGCACTCCAGTGGCAGCACCATCCTCACCTGTGTCCCCTCCAGGTGCCAAAGATCATGGGCAGCATCCACAAAAACCTGGAGCACATCTGCACGGAGCCAGCCAGGCACAGCATAGACTCACTCCTTCTCCTGCTGACCAGCCAGTACCCCAGCGAAGTGGTCATAAGCCTGTTGAAGTACTCTAAACTAGCTGACAGGTACCGGCCCCAACAGCCCTGAGGGCTTGTTCCACATGGGGAGAGGGGCCCGGAGACTCTGGCTGCCAGACCCACAGAAAACTGCAGGACATCCCCAGGGAGCAGGGCCCTCCATCCCACCACGCCCTCCGGCTCCGCTGGGTCGGCCGGGCCCGCAGCAGCCAAAGCTGGCCAAGCCAGCCCACAGCCCCGCCACCGGGCTCCCCCCTGCCCCACAGGGAACACCACCACAGCCCTCTCCTGCCTGCACAGGCAGGGCCCCCAGGCACTCCAATCCACGGGGACAGGCAGACCCAGGGTTGCAGGACCCGGCACGGTGGCCGAGGCAGCCCTGCTGACAGAGCGCTCTGGGTCTGCAGTGCTGCCCTGGCCGTGTGGAAGGTGTTGTTCTCCCTGCTCCAGCCTTTGGAGAAGGTCTTGAGGGAGCTGCACAGAGAATACTGGAAGCGGCGGATCCACATGCTGTTTGGCACCATGACAGGGGACAGCAGCATCTTCTGCCTGGCCGTGAGTGACCAGAGCAAACCTTGCTCACCTGCAGGGCTGTGCGTGCCTCTCGAGGAAAACAGGCACAGCCCTCTCCCCTCCCATCTGCCCCCAAACGCTGCTCAGTTGCTCCTCAGAGGCGTTCGAACAAGAGGCTGATGATGGTCAGAGGACAGGAGGAGCCAACAAAGACGCTGTGCGGTGTGCAGCGAGGCACAGGGCATGGGGGCGGCCAAGTGGCCCTCCGCAGGCAGAGCTGCCCCCAGGACGGGCTTTCTGGCCCCAGTGCCCTTGCCCTGAGCTGCCAGTGGGAACCAGGAGCCACACGGTGCGGGGAGCCCGCAGGCTCTGCCAGTCTCTCACTGCCATCTTTGTTTCAGATAATCGCCGCCAGCAACCTTCCATCAGAGACCTTTGCTGCCGCGGCCCGTTTCTGGCGGTCTTTGAGGGATGAGAGCCTGGAGGTGATCTCGCTGGTGCTCCAAGGCCTCATCACGCTGTCGCAGAGACGCGAGATGGTGAGTGGGGCATAGTCGAGTGGAGCCACATTGGCAGCCTGGAGGCTGGGGCAGTGGGTAACACAGTGGCTTGGCCTTGGCTGGGAGTCAGGAGGTGGGGTGCCAGCTCCAAACGCCTTCCCTGCCATGACGTGGCCTGCTGGCTTCCTGGGGAGCTCTCTGGGCACAGAGGGTTGGCTACCAACTCATCTGCGCTTTGGGCTGGTCGGAAAAGGGCGCGGCTGAGCAGGGGACACGGAGTCTTTGCTCTCCTAGCCTCCCTTTCCTCCCCTCGCTCTCCCCGCATCCCCATTAGTGTGCCCATGGCCACCGCCGGCCAGGAGGCTGCTGCAGCAATTCCCGTGCCTGCTGCCAGCAAGCTGGACGGGAGGCTGGTGCTCAGAGACTGGAGCATTTTTGCCAGGGTGGTCTTTCACCGCTTCGCAGAAAGGAAATGGTGTGTTTCATACAGGCAAGAAAAATGAAGGTCCTGCTGGAAGACATTCTGAAGACCCTGCAGTATGCCAGTGAAGATATCCAGATGAAGGCCCTGCTTGTCTTCAGAAACATACTGGGTCATATGACGAGGGAGGAGGCCAGTCCCATTGCTCTGAAGCTGGCAGTGAAGCTCCCGCCGCTCTTCAGCAACGTAAGGCTGCTGCAGGAGCCTGAGCCACGGCGATGGGCACGCTGCAAGGAAAGCTGCCTGTCAGCCGAGCCCTGCGGTCGGCACTCAGGCAGGGCTGCTCCTCTCTGCACTCTCCCCTGGGCTCTGCAGCCCAGCATGGCTTCTCCCGGACAAGTTGATGCCTCCGGGCGACCTTGAGACCCTGGGCTGGGTCCCAGCCCGGCCCCTGGGCAAAGCACCAGCAGGCCAAGAGCTGCTCTCAGAGCCCCGAGGGCTCCCCTGGCTGCGCTGCCAGGCAGGACCAGACGTTCTGCCCAGGCATTGTAGCAGGGGGGCCGAGGCTGAGCCAGCAGCGGGTGCCCCAGAGGCATTGAGGAGGGCCAGCCTGGTCTCCTCCTCAGCCCGTCCCCGGGGAGCTCTGTGCTGGCGTGGCTGGTGCGGCTGGCGGTGAATGCTGGGTGGCTAGGGGAGCACTCGGAGGCACAGGCACCGCCTGATGGAAACCTCTTGCGTGGCCTTTCACGGGCCCGGGGCCGTTCAGCCACTGCTGCAGATCTGGTCCACAGATCCCGTGTTCAGAACCCGACGCCGGAGCATCTCCCCTCACATCAGCCACGCTAAAGCCCTTGCTCACCGTGGGCAGGGAGCGGCTGTTGCTGAAGTTCTCCCGTCTTCCTCCCGAGCAGGCGTCCAGCCAGCTGCGAGAGTCCTCCATCCGCCTCTTCGGAGACATCACGCAGATGGTGGTGTGGAGACACAGGAGACAAATGAGGAAGAACGTGCAGCGGGGCCTGCTCCCACTGCTCTTTCACATGAGTGACCAGACCCAGAGCGTGGCCAAGGTACAGATTCAAACCCGACCAGGGACGCGAGGAAGGGTGTGCTGACACCACGGGGGCGATCTGGGCACGAGGGGCAAGGGCTGCTGACAGTCGGAGTCTAGGAATATGTGCCACCTCAGGGTCCCACCGCTTGAGTCACTGAGCACAGGGCAGAGCTCCCCTCCTTCCCTGCACCAGGCCCACCGCTGCCTTCCTCCTCCCCCCATGCAGCCCTCCTCCGGCACAGCTCTGAGGAAGGTCCCCGCAGCGTGAGCAGGGGCAGAGAAGCCGGCACAGACATTTTCAACACCTGCCCCACCTGCTCCAGCAGGGCTCAGCAGCAGCCTGTGGCCACCGAGCACGCAAGTCCCTACAGGCTTCCCTACAGGCGTCCCTGCAGGCATCGGAGGCCAGGGCTTTGAGCCCCCAGGGCTGTGCCCAAGAGCCCCCCAGATGTTTGCGCCGGGCCATGTCCCAGCTTCCTGAGGGCAGGATCGCTGCAGGAACAAAACCCCGCTCACCGAGGTCCCCTTGCCCTCCAGTCTGCCCCCAGCCCTGGCAGCCGCTCAGCAGCTCTTGAGGATCTCTGTTCTGCTAGCTGGCAGCATGAGATACCTGAGGTGGTGGCTGCCCCGTGTCCCTGCCCCGGGAATTGAATCCAGTTCAGACTCGGGCCCCCGCCGCCTCTTCCCATAACGGGCTGGGAACGGTCCGGAGCCTTGCCAAGAAGCAGGGGATGCCAGGTCTCCTTCCTAGGGCTGTGGTGACATCTCCCAGCCTCTGCTGCACTGCAGGCCTCCAGGGAAGCCCTCCTATCTGCTGCGGAATTCCTGGAGCAGAAGCAGCTCAAGTACCTGACCCAGACGGAGCAGGCATGGAGGATTGGAGAGTGCTTGGTGAGGACAACCCCCAAGCCCCAGGCAGGGCCAGGCTGGATGAGGGCTGCCCCACGTGCCCGCGGGGTGGGCTGTGCAGCTGTGCCTCCCCTGCCCTGCTCCAGCCCGGAGCCGAGAGCCCAGAGCCTGGAGCTGCATCCTCCTTCCCTGCCCTCAAGGGCTCTTCTCCAGGACTCTCTGCCCTCCCCGCACACACCCCAGGGTGCTGAAGGTGACCCCGGCCCATCTGGGCCCAGGCAGCAGGATGGAGGGGTCTCAGTACCGCTGGGCCCCCTCTGCGTGCGGCTCTTTCTGGACCTCGGCCCCACAGGGCTCCCGGCTGGGTGACAGGAAAGGCCTGGCAGGGGAAGGGGGTGCTGGGAGGAGGGACTGCTCTGGCTGGCTGGGGAGGGTCTGTGCCAGCCCCGTGCCCTTGTGCTCTCTCCAGCTGGTGCAGGACAGGAACAGGGTGGAAGATTACCTGTGGCAGAGCCTGCTGTACCTGAAGGATGCTCAGGCCACCGTGCGAGAGGAGGCCGTCAGGTTCACCGGTAAGCCACAGCCCCTGGAATCCGTCTTCTGGCAGCCTGGCCCCGCTCCCAGCCACTGCACTGGCAGCAAGGAGCAGCCTGGGGCTGCCAGAGCCCCGGCTGCCCCGTGCAGGGCCTGGGCAGACAGGGGCTCTGCGCTTCCCTCCCACCCCTGCCCGTGCAAGTGAGCCTGCTGGCCGCCTTGCTCAGTCCCCCCCTGCCTCGGGTGCTGTCCTTCCCTGGGGTCACCCTGCTGAGGGGGAGGAGGCCGTGCAGCCGAGCCGGCAGGGCCGGGCTCTGTGCTGCTGGGAGAGTGCTGGGGAGCAAGAGGTCTGACGACGCTCTGTGCCTAGGGCTTGCCGCGCGGCACCTGAGGGACCAAAGTGCGGAGCGGCTGCGTGAAGTCTGTGATGGTGAGCGGGGGCAGTGCTTGTGGGGCTAGGAACAGACCTGGGACGGATGCGGCCATGCCTTGCCCTGCTCCAGGGAAACGCTTCGGGGCCAGGGGAACATCTCGGGGGCCAGGGACAGAGCCGGGTGGGGCTGGCGTGCTCCGGAGGGGATGCCCGGGGGGTCTCTGGAGACACGGGGGTTTCATCTCTGCTCCGTTTCTTTCTGTCGCAGCCCTCAAGCCCTTGCAGGAAGACATCGAGCCCTCCATCTGTTCGCTGGCAGCTCAGACCATGCTGATCGTGGGTTCTCCAAGGAAGCGGCCAGCATCAGGATGGACCAGGGCGCTGTGCTGCTGGCCCTGCAAAGCCAGGGAAAAGTGAAGGTCTCCTTGGGAAAATGGAAAATTAAAGCTGCATCAGCCAACCCAGTGCTGTGGTCTCCTTCCCGCGGGGAGGGGAGCGCCCCGAGCAGGCGGAGCAGGCAGCGCCGTTCCTGCCCTCTGCCGCTGCCTGCCGGACAGCTCATCCCTCAGCACACCTTGGCCACAGTCTTGTTTGACAAGTTCACCCCTCGGCCAGGCTCTCCCCAAGAAGTCGCTGTGTTTGTCCTCCCCCTGCAGAAATCTTTTCTTTAGGGGGGTGGAGGGCGAAGGGGAAATGGCAGCCCCCAGAAGAAGCAGGGCTGCCCGGAGAGCTGCCCAACGCCCTCCCTTTCCAGCAGCCCGTGGCAGCCCAGCACACGCTGACTCGGGGTGCCCTTGCAACAGAGCCCCAGCTGCCCCGCTGGACCACAAAAACCCGGAGGGGAGGAGGAGAGAAGCTTTAGGCAACCTGGCCCCTCCGGAGACAGCCCAGGGCAGGAAAAGGCACCCGCGCTCTGCCAAGCTGGCCAGTCTTCTCTCGGTCCCGGTCTTCAGAGGTGGCTCTGGGCACCTCCTGCGCGCTCTGGGCTGGCACAGCCTTGCCCGTGGGCCACGGGAAGTTTCCCTCTCCCTGAGCCCAGAGTCCTGCCCCACAGACGGCACCCTGGGGCAAAGGGCAGAGGAACCAAGAGGCTCCCCTCCTTCGCAGGGTCCCAAGCGTCAACTGTAGCATCTCGCCCATCCTTTGTAGTGCCCAGAGCCTCATGTTTCGGGCCGAAATCCTCAGTTTTAGGGTCTAAACCCACCTTGGATGGCCCACAGCCTTTCCTCAGGGCCCGCAGTTCCATTTGAGGCTCCAAGCCCTCAAGGTGGAGCTCGTTGCGTGGCAACGTCCACCCAGCAGTCTGGGGGGAGTCAGTGGACCCGGGACAGCCAATCACGTTTGAGGAGGGGGGGGGGCAGGTAGGCAAGGCACGTGATTGATCTGTAACCAACCAGTCAAGGTTCGGGGCCTGCAGGAAAGGTGGCAGGAGTGGAAAAAGCTGGGTACTGGGGGGCAGGGCATGCCGGCTCCACCAATCCTAGCTGGCAGTAGAGCAGCACAAAGATGATCGATAAGCGGTCTGACCCATCATTGGATGGGAGGAGCGAGGGAGAAATCCCAAGCAGCCAATCGGAGGAAACGTCACCTCAGGGGAGGGCGGGCAGCACACCTCGGCACACTGACAGCCCAGGCAGCCAATCACAGAGAGCATCACCTCAGGTGAACTGCACCTGGGCAGCCCTGTGGCCCAATCCGAGGCAGCCCTCAGGGAAGGGCAGGCCCCAAACCAGAGCACAGTGACAGCCGAGGGGACCAATCCGAGGCAGCATCACCTCAAGAGAGGAGACTGACAGCCCTCCCCACCTGTGCTGGCCGATGGGAGAAGAATGCGAGCTACGCTGGGGACCAGACCCAGCTTCGACATGGCACCCGCGGGGCCTGCCCCGAGCCCAGCAGCCCCCAGCCCAGGCCCAGGGCCCCTATCGCCCCTGCCACCCCTGCCCCCTCTCTCCCTCCCCCCTTACGTAGCCTGTCATTCCAAGGGGGCTTTGGGCCCCCCAAATGAGGGCTCGGACCCTCCAGAGGCGGCTCGGGCGACAAGGATGCCTGTCTGGATGCTAAAAGAAGAGGCTTTGGACCCTGAAATGAGACTGTGCAGACTAACAGTGAGCCTTTGGGCCCTGAAAAAGAGGGCTTTGGAGCCTAAAATGCAGCTTTGTAAGACAAGAGTAAGACTTTGGAAAGTAAAAATGAGGCTCTGGACCCTAGAAATGTGGCTTTGGACTCTACAAATGCGGCTTTGGACCTTCCAAATCAGACTTTGGGGCAGAAAAATGATGCTCTGGGCCCTGAAAATGCATCTTTGAACCTTAAAAGCGTGAACCCTGGAACTTTGGACCCTCCAAATGAGGGCTTAGACACTCCAGATGTGGCTTGGACCCTAAAAATGCCTGTCTGGACCCTAAAAAATGGCATTGGACCCTGAAAATGCGACTGTTGAAAATAAAATGAGCCTTTACACTCTCAAAATGAGGGGTTTGTTGCCTAAAATGAGGCTTTAGAAAGTAAAAATGAGGCTTTGGACCCTAGAAACGTGGCTTTGGACTCGACCAATGAGGCTTTGGACCTTCCAAATCAGACTTTGGGGCTTCAAAATGATGCTCTGGGCCCTGAAAATGCATCTTTGCACCTTAAAAGCGTGAACCCTGGAACTTTGCACCCTCCAAATGAGGGCTTGGACACTCCACATGTGGTTTGGACCCTAAAAATGCCTGTCTGGAATCGAAAACTGATGCTTTGGACCCTGAACATTAGACTCTGCAAACTACAACTAAGCCTTTGCACCCTGAAAACGAGGGGTTTGGAGCCTAAAATGAGCATTTGGAAGGCAAAATGAAGATTTTGGACCGTAGGAATGCAGCTTTGGAATCTACAAATGAGGCTTTGGACCTTCCAAATCAGACTTTGGAGCACAAAAATGATGCTCTGGGCCCTTTAAAATGAGTCATTGTACCTTAAAAGCATAAACCCTGGGACTTAGGAATGAGGCTTTGGACCCTGAAAAGGAGGGTTTGGACCCTAAAACCGAAACTGTGGGTCCTCCAAAAAGGCTGTGGGTACTGAACAACAGGCTTGGACCCTAAGTACGAGGATTTTAGTCCTCAAATGGGGCACTGGACCCTTACCATGAGGCTTTGGACGTGAAGGAAATATGCAGTTTTGCAGCCTAAAATGAGGCCTCGATAGCAGGCTTTGGGCCTTCCAAATGATGGTCTGCGCCCTCAAAATGAGTCTTTGAACCTTTACGAAGCGTGTGACGGAATTACTCCTTCATTGTTTATCATGTTGAGCAGCTGCATGGATTACTAATGTTTCACAGTATTAATTCAGCAGGCTCTCAGTCACTTACGGAGGATCTGCGATGGGTAAGGGGTCTCTCTTCCTTGGGCAAGGATCTGAAACCTTGAGAGGTGTCCCTGCTCAAGGGGACAGTCGCTGGGCGTGCAGTCCAGCTGCACTTCAGGGAGAGCTCAAAGCGGGCACAACCTGATGAGCGAAGTGGCTGGCTGCTAGCCAATAGCCGAGACGGGCTAGATGTCTTCGTTTCCTCTCCGGTATCTTGTTCTGTACTTTGGTTATCTTGCACTTTTGGGTGTCGAAACCACCTTTCGAAGTCTTTTCCGAGACACCTTCGCTCCCTCGCCTGTGAGCCAGGGGCTCTCCAGCTTGCAAGTTCACCCCCAGGACGCCAAGGAGCCTGTCGCTCCTTAGTCACCCCGCACCAAAGCACGGCTAGGGGTCAAGTGTACCCATCCCACCCGTGCCGGCGAAGGACCGCTGCGAACAACTACAAAAGCCGACGCTCTTTCGCAGCTTCCCGTCCCCTCAGAGCTTTCCCTCCCCTCAGGGCTTTCCCGCCTCTCTGCCGCCTCCCGAGAGCGGCGCTGGGATTGGGCAGTGCAGGCCCAGCTCTGATTGGCGGCGCTTCCCGCGGCAGCAGCCGATTGGCTGTCGCTCTGCCGGCCGGGGAAGGCTCTGGGCTGGAGGGGGGGAGCGCTCCGGGGCGGGGGGGGGCGGTTGTCACGGCAGCGGCGCGGCCCAGCCCCTGCCGCGGCCTGCGCTGTCAGGCGCTGGTGGGGGGGGGCTCGGGGCCTGCCCTCAGGAGCAGCACCGCGAGTTACCGCTGGGAAGTGTCAGGGAAATTCCCTTCCCCAGCGGGAATCCTGTCGGCCAGGCTTTAGGGCAGGAGAGCGTATGAACTTTGTGGCTGTAGCTGTGAGTTCAGCACAGGGGCTGCAGGGTGAGGAGGTGCTGGAATGTGGCCGCAGGCGCTGGGGTTGCTCCTGCCGAAGGAAGCCAAACAAAAGGCAGGGTGCTAGGGCAATCCAGCTTGCTTAGAAGAATGAGCACTGCCTGCGACTAGCGTCAGGCTTCAGACCACCGTGTCAGGATGGCTTTGTCCCCTCAGAGCAAGTAGCGAGGCTTTAAAAACGAGGCTTGGGGCCCTAAAAATTAGGGTTTGGACCCCAGGAAGGAGGCTTTAAATCCTCAAAAATAATGAACGTTTGGGCCCTACGATGAGGCTTTCAGCCCTCCCAATTAGGCTTTAGGCCTGAGAGAGTTAGACCCCCAAATGAATGTCTGGACCATAAAAATGAGTATTTGGACGCCCAGCGTGCGGCTTTGGCCCTTAGAAATGAGTCCTTGTATGCCCCAAATAAACCTTTGGACCCTGAACCTGAGGATTTTCTTTTTAAGTGGGGGCTTAGACCCTACAAATGAGCATTTGGGCTGTCAAAATGAGGCTTGAGACCCTTCAAATGAGGAGAGGGATCCTACAAACGAGGCTTTGGGCCCTACAAACGAGACACGCAGGGAGAAATTGTGGCTTTAAAGATGAGGCTTTGGACCCTAAAAATTAAGATTTGGACCCTAGAAATGAGGCTTAGAACCCTAAAAACGAGGCATTGGACCCCAAAAATGAGACTTTGGAACCTCAAAATTTGGGACTAGAAACAAAAGACAAGAATTTGGACAATAAAATGAGATTTTGGACTCTAAAAGAAAGATCGGGGTCTTATAAATGAGGCTTTGGAGCCTCCAAATAATGCTTTGGACAGGGACAGGGACAGGGACAGGCAGGGGTGAGGCAGGGGCACTTTATTACCATAGAAGGCAATACCAGCCGCACCCCTTGGGCCTGGACACTCCATAGAAGGCAATACCAGCCCCGCCCCTTGGGCCTGGACACTCCATAGAAGGCAATACCAGCCCCGCCCCTTGGGCCTGGACACTCCATAGAAGGCAATACCAGCCCCGCCCCATTTTGGGGTGCACAGGACAGGACGTACCAGAGAAGGCAATACTTGCCCGTCCCATGGGTGGGTTGATGACCTGGCCGAGTTTGGCTTGCACAGCCTCCAGGCCTCTTCCTTTTCCCACACTGCCCCCAGCGAGTGGGCTGAGGAGGGCGAGAAGCCGGGAGGGGACTCGGCTGGGATGCCTGACCAGGGGCATAGCCCACACCGCATGACATCGTGCTCAGCGGTAGCCACTCGCCTGTCCCACCGGAGGAAGAGGGAACCTTTGGGGTGACGGGGTTTGTCTTCCCAAGCCACCGCTATGCGTGACGGAGCCCTGCTTCCCAGCAAGTGGCTGGACACCCCCCCGCCAGGGCAAGTGGTGAATCGGCTCCTCGCTTGGCTTTGCTTGCACGCACAGCTTTGCATCGCTTATTAAACTGCCTTTATCACGACCCCCATGTTTACCTCCCTTTTTTGTCCGCCTGATTCTGTCGCCCATCCCTGGGGTAGAGGACTGAGCGAGCGGCTGGCTGGGGGCTTAGCTGCTGGCCAGGGTCGGCCCACCACATAGGTCAAGGACCGTTGCAGTTCAGGGAATAAGGTGCAACAGGCAAAGCCATAAATAAAACACACAATGACGCAAACCTGTTCAGCAAGCCATAAGGGAGACGCTGACAAAGACCAAAACTGCTCAGCCATTAGCTGAGGGATCACTAAGGAGCCAGGAGTATGCGGGTCCTTGGGAGACCAGCCGGTGATTGCACGCATCTGGTTGCTGGCAGCCGTCCAGCTGGACTGGCTGGTGAGTATAAAGACATCAAAGTCACGCGAAAAAAAACCCCAAAAGAAGTGAGTGTTTAGGCTACGTTCCTCTGCATGGAATGCAAAATGCATCAATGCCACGGACACGGATTGCCTTTGACTTTGCAAGTAAAGGGGAGCGGGGGGCTTGGCACAACCGCTGGTCTGGCAGACGCAGCCATTCTCCATCTGCTCTGAACACCAGAGGAGCCTTAGCCCATCAGCACAAACAGAACAAAGCCAGACCTTCCCTTCACAACTTCAGTGTGGTTTGAAGTTGGTTTGAACACAGAGAGCTGTAAAATGAGAAAATATTCTCATGACTTACTCCTTCCAATGAACTGATCCCTTTGGCATTTTCAATCTCTACAGGGCAATACAAACCAAAAATTGGTGGGACCACCTTTTTCCTCTCAAATATTATTGTCTGACCAACAACGACCTTGTCTGGAGAGGTTTGATCCCTCCTCTGCCCTCTCCAGGGTACCCCTTTGCTGACGCTGGGGAGTGCTCCAGGTCTGCCTGACTACAGAAGCCAGTCAAACACAGGCGGTACAGTCAGGGCAGGTTTATTGTCCTGCTGCAGGCTGCGCTGGGCAGGTACAGGGCTGCTGGACTGGGACCCCCGGAGTCCCAGCCTCATTCTTAGCTGCACCTTCTATTCCCTCTTTCCCGATGCTCCGCTTTCATGTCTTTTGTCTGATAGTTTTCCCCCTTATTGTCTTCCTAGTTTAACCCCACGCCAGCTAGACTTCTCCTTTTGTGGTCTGCCAACTCCAACAGCTTCCCATTTTGGTATATGCTTAGTTTAACCTCGAAACCATAGAAAAAGTCTATCCTCTCTGCTGCCCACCCTAGAAATCCCTGGAAACGTCTAAAGGCCCACCAAAGCAGCAGCTTAGCTGCTGTTGAGGTCAGTCAACCGGGTGAACAACGGGGCTCTGGGACACACCGGAGGGCAACGGGGAGGTCCCCAGGGGACGTGAGGGCAAAGGGGAGCCTGGAGGCACCCCGAGAGCACCTAGGTGCCCAGGGCTGAGCCGGCCCCGTGACCCCCCAGGGGACGCCCTGCCCCTCCCTGCCCGGGTGGCGGGTCACAGTGGGGCCCTTCGTGACCTTCCCTTTGTGACCCCCACCGCACCGCATATGATCAGCACGGCTGTGGCCCCCAGCCCGCAGTGTCCGGCAGGACGGCGACGGGACAGGGCAAGAGCACGGGAGTGGCGAGGAGCCCCTGAGCACAGCCCCCGTCTTTCCACGCCGCCCCCGGCAGCCCCGCGGCGCCGAGGCGTTCTGCCAAAGCTTCCCCCTTCCCCACCCCTATCCCTTTCCTCCGTCCTGCAGGATGGCGGAGAGACCCCCCAGCCACCCCAGGCCAGCCTGGGAGGAGGACAGGGCTCCCCGGGAGAGCAGCTCTCCCCCAGAGCTCTACAGGGTGTCCACGGTCCAGCCGCTGCAGACTGGTGAGTGAGTGGCCTCTGGGCTGGGAGTAGGGATGGGGCCAGCGAGCGCACCCTGCTCAATGCCAGGGTCCCGTTTCCCCGGCATGCCGGCAGCGGGGGTCCAGCGGTCGGGGGGCACGGCAAAATGCTGGGTCAGCTCAGGGCTGGGAGCCGGCCCCAGCACAGCCACCCCCGGGGGGGAGAGAGCAGAAGGGACCCGGTTCCTTCTCCAGGGGACGGGCAGCGAGAGGCAGCTGGGCTGCCAGGAGGCAGCGATGCTGTGGGACGGGGACCTTGCCCGTCTGCAAGGGATTTCCTCAGCCCGATGAACTCGGGGCTTTTCCTGCCACGTCACGCCCCAACATCGCAGCCCTTTTGCTGGGCACCCTCAAGCCCAAACACCTCCAGGGAGACTGCGCCAGGGGAGCGGGCACGGGGCTGCACGGAGGGCAGAGCTCCTTCTTCTGCTCTCTCCTGCCTTGGGGCCATCTCGACAGCCCTCCTTGCTCTGCTCCTTGACTAGATGGCAGCCAGTTATCTGCCTATGAAGAGGAAGAGGAAACCATGCACTGCATCCAGGCTTTCCTCACGAGCACCGAGAAGGTAACCGCAGTCATTTCCCTGCCAGCTCTGCCTGCGTCTCCTGATGGCCCCCCCAGCTCTGCTGCCTGCTGCCAGGCTGCTGGAGGGCTGCCGGCTGGGCAGAGCGACTCCCCGCCAGGTCCTCCACAAGGCACCGCACCCCCCTGTGCTCTGGTCAAGCTGGCCATGTGTCTCCCCCTCTCACGCTACCCCTTTGTCTCCCTGTCCCCCGGCTGCCAGGACGAGACCCAGAAGATGCGTTTTCTCCAGAGCATCCGCATGATCTGCAGAGCCACCAGGCACAAGGGCTCGTCACAGGGCCTGGATATCTTCTGCCACGGAGATGAGCTGGCAGGCAGTATCATGGTGAGGCGACACCCGGCGGGTTTGGCCGGGGGACAAGGCCCCCAGGCACCGGCACGCTGTGAAGACAGCGCTAAAGTGGGGACGGGGGGGTGGCGAGCATGCGTGGACACCGAGCTGCCCCTCGGGGGGACGTGGTTTCCACGGAGAAGCCCTGCCAGCAGAGACCCCAGCACCGGGGGAGGAAGGGGGGCATTCTGGGGGCCGGCACCGGGCTGGGGCCAGAGGGGCTCTGCCAGCCCCGCCGACCAGTGCCAGGTCTGCTGGCACTGGGTGCTGGCGGCTGACAGGTCCCATCCTGGCTGCGCTCTGCAGGTGCTGCTGAAAGAGGAGCCCAGGGATCACCTGCGCACGGCAGTGCGGCAGCAAGCCATGCTTGCCATCTCTGCCTTGAGGTACTTGCCCAGCCCCTGCTTTGGCTGCCACCTCTCCGCAGCCAGCAGCCCTGGGCCTGGCTGGGGGGCAGCCCCCATCTGGGCAGAGTCAGACGGTGCCGTCTGCAGGAACTCTGCTCTCCCCTGCGCGGGGCTTGTCCGGAGGGCGGGAGGCATCAAGGACTGTCCTCTGGCCCAGGCCAGTGTCAGGGAGGGAGGAGGTGCCTCCAGGCAGGGCTCCCCCCACGGCCTCCGTCCTTCCCAGGGACCTCTTCCCCAAAGGCGCCTGGAGGCACCACTCCCGGCACCTGTGTCCAACAGGCCCCTCTCTCTGCAGCTCAGTGGAGATGGTGCCGGAGCACCAAAAGATGCGCCTCTTAAACGCCTGCTTCAGCAGCGTCTTCTGCCTTCCTCCAAAAGAGGACATGCAGGGCTTGGACACTTCCCTCTACCACGAGGTAAGGGCTGGGTGAGCCCCAGGAGCTCTAGGGTCCCCTGGGGCCCTGGTCGCCCTGTGCCGAGAGACAGCCGGACATGCAAGGCAAGGCAGGCTCTTGGCTTTGCTTTCCCACCCTTGCTCTTTGCCCCCTTCCCACGGGCCTGGCCACATCCAGTGCCTCAGGCTGCACTGCCCACAGCAGCTTGTCTGGCCTGAAGCCTCTCCCGGGCACCGTGAGGCAGCGCGGGTGTCCTCCCCTTGAACGGGGAGTTCGGATCTGTCTCCTGCAGGTAAGAGGGACCGCCAAAAGACTGCCCCCACCCTTTGTCCTCCTTGCAGACCCTGCACGCCATGGACTGCATGCTGCAGACATTGGTACTCAGCTCTCCTGCCTCCAGACTCAGCCAGGAGCTGCAGAGAATCTTGCAGGTCTGGCACAGGCAAAGCATGGGATTCGCGGGGGCTGTTCTCCACCCTGGGGGACAGAGCGTGTCCACTCTTGAGCGGACAGTCCTCACCCCAGTGCCACGCACAGACCACACTGCAGGGAGGGTGCCAACCTCCCGTGGGGGAGCCAGGGGCTGCCCACCGTGCTCTTCCGGAGCCCACTGTCACCTGGCTACAGGCAAAGTCCCTTTCCCCTCCGCGGAGTCCTCTTGTGTCATGAAAATGAAATTAGTCCAGCCGGGAGTTCAGCAGTGCTGCTTCTGCTGGCACGGGCGTCAGCTCCCAGGGCACACCAGCAGCTTCTCTCCTCCCAGATGCTGCTGACCTTCACCAAGTCCCAGAGCGCGGCGGTGCGCGAGAGGGCCGTGAGGAGGATTGGGATGCTGATCTATTTGATGGCCAGATATTCCTCACTGGAGGTAAGGAGCCAGGCCCCCTCCGGCCAGGCCGTCTCCCCTTCCCTGCACGCCAGAGCAGCCTGCAGCTCGGGGGTGCCTGCGAGGCAAGTCGGGGCACAGGTCAGGGCACTCAGCAAGGCTCTGCCCTGAAGCAGGGCTCTCGGCCCCTCCTTTCCCCAGGCTCTTCAATCCCCAGTCCCCTCTCTGCCAGGAGCCAGCTCTGCCCTCAGTCCTGCGCGGGACAGGACTGCCCCAGGAGCATGGCGGGAGCCCAGGCCTGGCAGCTCTCCCTGCGCAGGGATGCTGCCCAGCTCTAGCTGCTCTGGGAGCCGGGGCCGGCGGGGCGCTGCAAAGCGCTGACTCACCGGGCATCCAGCCCAGGCGGACTCTTGGCTTCACGGCTTTGGCCCGAGCTGCTGCCCCCCAGCCCTTCTGATGTTCTGCCTCCCTCGCCCAGGCCTGGCACCCCTTTGGAAGAGAGGAGGACTGCCCTGCCTGCTACAGAGGCTTCCATATCCCCAAGCTGGGACAGCTGCTGGGACATCTCATCCTTCTCAGCTCTTGCAAGGACAAAGACACCAGCTGTGCCGCCTTGGATGCTCTTTACTTCCTCTTGATATTCCTCCTGCAGCAAAGATGTAAGAGAAGCTCTGGTGGGCTGCGTCCCTCCACACGCACACATCTTTTGCTATGTCTCCTTGTTTTCGTGAGCATTGCGATGGACTGTTCCGGTGCTTGGTGGAGGCTGTCCCTGAAAGTCGGCCAGCTTCCCTGACCTCCTTTGCCCTTCACAGCTGCTTTCTGTAGCATCCCAACTCTCATTTTGCTGCAGAAGCTGAATGCTCACCTGAAGTCCAGGATCTGTTCTCTGCTGCTCTCCTTCCTCACTCCTCCCAGGATCTCAACCCTGGCTGTTTCCTGGGCCCTGCAGCCGCAGCCACAGCCACCCTCGATGACCACATCCCACAACCACTTCTTCCCTATCAGTGAAGAGCAGATCCAGCTGGGCATCACGCCGGCTGCTCCCTCCAGTGCCTGTAGCAAGAAGCCGCCCCTTCTCCTAGTCCTTCTCCATCATTCCTGAGCAATGTTCCCATCGCCCGTCACCCTTTGCTTTACACCCCTGCCCACCACCTCCTCCCCGACCATGGGTCATAGCCTCCCTCCTCCGCTGTTCCCAGTCCAAAGCTCTTTTTGGCAAAGAGGTGGAGTCCTAATGACTCTGCAGTGTTTCTCCCCTGTTTAGGCAGTGCGCGGCCAGAGGATAGTCCACAGCACCAAAGCGTGTGGGGAGCTGCCGGCACCTCCTGTCTTTCTTTGCACAGCACCGGGGACTTGACCAAGGTAATGAGCTCTCCCCTTGCTGGGGCTCCTGTCCGTGGCATCGGCAGGGGAACTGTGCGAGCAAAGGGACCCAGAGTCAGCGGGGCTGGCATGGCCTCAGTGTCCCTGGTGAGAAGGTTCCTGCTGTCCCCAAGCAGGGACGATGTGAGGGCAGCACTCCAGTGTCCCAGCAGCAGCTCCGGCCCTCCTGGCCTCCAGCAAGCCCTGGTTCTCTCTAGGGCCAGCACACTGTGCCCACGACCGAACCCTCCTCCCTCACCCTGAGGGCCCTCTGTTCCCATCCTCCCCTGTGCAGTGACTGCAGCCCCTGCTGCCAGCTTTCCTGCAGGCACTGCTGACAGCGCTGCCGGGCCTCTCTTGCCAGAGCTGCTCTCATGGCTCAGCTAAGCATCACCACCAGGGCATTCGGTGCGATACGTCTTCCCTCCCTTCCTTCCTTCCTCCCTCCCATAGGCGTTTGGAAAATACCTCAAACCTGAGGAGAAGACAGATGTCATCCTCACGGCCATCAAGGCCATGAGAGACACCAGCACTTCTGACAAGGAGGGGGCCAGCAGCATGCTGGATGAGGCCATGAAAGACCCTGACTCCTGGCTGATGGACGTAAGCAGCCTGTGGCTGGATTTCCCTGCCCACAAGCCCTTTCAGGGTTGCTCGTTCTTTTCTTTCCTTCCTCCCTCCCTCCCTTCCCAAGCTGCAGCTCCCTTAAGCCAGCAGAGAGGGATGGGAAGGGCAGCAGTTTCAGTGGCAGCAGCTGGGGAAATGGTTGCACTCCAGTGGCAGCACCATCCTCACCTGTGTCCCCTCCAGGTGCCAAAGATCATGGGCAGCATCCACAAAAACCTGGAGCACATCTGCACGGAGCCAGCCAGGCACAGCATAGACTCACTCCTTCTCCTGCTGACCAGCCAGTACCCCAGCGAAGTGGTCATAAGCCTGTTGAAGTACTCTAAACTAGCTGACAGGTACCGGCCCCAACAGCCCTGAGGGCTTGTTCCACATGGGGAGAGGGGCCCGGAGACTCTGGCTGCCAGACCCACAGAAAACTGCAGGACATCCCCAGGGAGCAGGGCCCTCCATCCCACCACGCCCTCCGGCTCCGCTGGGTCGGCCGGGCCCGCAGCAGCCAAAGCTGGCCAAGCCAGCCCACAGCCCCGCCACCGGGCTCCCCCCTGCCCCACAGGGAACACCACCGCAGCCCTCTCCTGCCTGCACAGGCAGGGCCCCCAGGCACTCCAATCCACGGGGACAGGCAGACCCAGGGTTGCAGGACCCGGCACGGTGGCCGAGGCAGCCCTGCTGACAGAGCGCTCTGGGTCTGCAGTGCTGCCCTGGCCGTGTGGAAGGTGTTGTTCTCCCTGCTCCAGCCTTTGGAGAAGGTCTCGAGGGAGCTGCACAGAGAATACTGGAAGCGGCGGATCCACATGCTGTTTGGCACCATGACAGGGGACAGCAGCATCTTCTGCCTGGCCGTGAGTGACCAGAGCAAACCTTGCTCACCTGCAGGGCTGTGCGTGCCTCTCGAGGAAAACAGGCACAGCCCTCTCCCCTCCCATCTGCCCCCAAACGCTGCTCAGTTGCTCCTCAGAGGCGTTCGAACAAGAGGCTGATGATGGTCAGAGGACAGGAGGAGCCAACAAAGACGCTGTGCGGTGTGCAGCGAGGCACAGGGCATGGGGGCGGCCAAGTGGCCCTCCGCAGGCAGAGCTGCCCCCAGGACGGGCTTTCTGGCCCCAGTGCCCTTGCCCTGAGCTGCCAGTGGGAACCAGGAGCCACACGGTGCGGGGAGCCCGCAGGCTCTGCCAGTCTCTCACTGCCATCTTTGTTTCAGATAATCGCCGCCAGCAACCTTCCATCAGAGACCTTTGCTGCCGCGGCCCGTTTCTGGCGGTCTTTGAGGGATGAGAGCCTGGAGGTGATCTCGCTGGTGCTCCAAGGCCTCATCACGCTGTCGCAGAGACGCGAGATGGTGAGTGGGGCATAGTCGAGTGGAGCCACATTGGCAGCCTGGAGGCTGGGGCAGTGGGTAACACAGTGGCTTGGCCTTGGCTGGGAGTCAGGAGGTGGGGTGCCAGCTCCAAACGCCTTCCCTGCCATGACGTGGCCTGCTGGCTTCCTGGGGAGCTCTCTGGGCACAGAGGGTTGGCTACCAACTCATCTGCGCTTTGGGCTGGTCGGAAAAGGGCGCGGCTGAGCAGGGGACACGGAGTCTTTGCTCTCCTAGCCTCCCTTTCCTCCCCTCGCTCTCCCCGCATCCCCATTAGTGTGCCCATGGCCACCGCCGGCCAGGAGGCTGCTGCAGCAATTCCCGTGCCTGCTGCCAGCAAGCTGGACGGGAGGCTGGTGCTCAGAGACTGGAGCATTTTTGCCAGGGTGGTCTTTCACCGCTTCGCAGAAAGGAAATGGTGTGTTTCATACAGGCAAGAAAAATGAAGGTCCTGCTGGAAGACATTCTGAAGACCCTGCAGTATGCCAGTGAAGATATCCAGATGAAGGCCCTGCTTGTCTTCAGAAACATACTGGGTCATATGACGAGGGAGGAGGCCAGTCCCATTGCTCTGAAGCTGGCAGTGAAGCTCCCGCCGCTCTTCAGCAACGTAAGGCTGCTGCAGGAGCCTGAGCCACGGCGATGGGCACGCTGCAAGGAAAGCTGCCTGTCAGCCGAGCCCTGCGGTCGGCACTCAGGCAGGGCTGCTCCTCTCTGCACTCTCCCCTGGGCTCTGCAGCCCAGCATGGCTTCTCCCGGACAAGTTGATGCCTCCGGGCGACCTTGAGACCCTGGGCTGGGTCCCAGCCCGGCCCCTGGGCAAAGCACCAGCAGGCCAAGAGCTGCTCTCAGAGCCCCGAGGGCTCCCCTGGCTGCGCTGCCAGGCAGGACCAGACGTTCTGCCCAGGCATTGTAGCAGGGGGGCCGAGGCTGAGCCAGCAGCGGGTGCCCCAGAGGCATTGAGGAGGGCCAGCCTGGTCTCCTCCTCAGCCCGTCCCCGGGGAGCTCTGTGCTGGCGTGGCTGGTGCGGCTGGCGGTGAATGCTGGGTGGCTAGGGGAGCACTCGGAGGCACAGGCACCGCCTGATGGAAACCTCTTGCGTGGCCTTTCACGGGCCCGGGGCCGTTCAGCCACTGCTGCAGATCTGGTCCACAGATCCCGTGTTCAGAACCCGACGCCGGAGCATCTCCCCTCACATCAGCCACGCTAAAGCCCTTGCTCACCGTGGGCAGGGAGCGGCTGTTGCTGAAGTTCTCCCGTCTTCCTCCCGAGCAGGCGTCCAGCCAGCTGCGAGAGTCCTCCATCCGCCTCTTCGGAGACATCACGCAGATGGTGGTGTGGAGACACAGGAGACAAATGAGGAAGAACGTGCAGCGGGGCCTGCTCCCACTGCTCTTTCACATGAGTGACCAGACCCAGAGCGTGGCCAAGGTACAGATTCAAACCCGACCAGGGACGCGAGGAAGGGTGTGCTGACACCACGGGGGCGATCTGGGCACGAGGGGCAAGGGCTGCTGACAGTCGGAGTCTAGGAATATGTGCCACCTCAGGGTCCCACCGCTTGAGTCACTGAGCACAGGGCAGAGCTCCCCTCCTTCCCTGCACCAGGCCCACCGCTGCCTTCCTCCTCCCCCCATGCAGCCCTCCTCCGGCACAGCTCTGAGGAAGGTCCCCGCAGCGTGAGCAGGGGCAGAGAAGCCGGCACAGACATTTTCAACACCTGCCCCACCTGCTCCAGCAGGGCTCAGCAGCAGCCTGTGGCCACCGAGCACGCAAGTCCCTACAGGCTTCCCTACAGGCGTCCCTGCAGGCATCGGAGGCCAGGGCTTTGAGCCCCCAGGGCTGTGCCCAAGAGCCCCCCAGATGTTTGCGCCGGGCCATGTCCCAGCTTCCTGAGGGCAGGATCGCTGCAGGAACAAAACCCCGCTCACCGAGGTCCCCTTGCCCTCCAGTCTGCCCCCAGCCCTGGCAGCCGCTCAGCAGCTCTTGAGGATCTCTGTTCTGCTAGCTGGCAGCATGAGATACCTGAGGTGGTGGCTGCCCCGTGTCCCTGCCCCGGGAATTGAATCCAGTTCAGACTCGGGCCCCCGCCGCCTCTTCCCATAACGGGCTGGGAACGGTCCGGAGCCTTGCCAAGAAGCAGGGGATGCCAGGTCTCCTTCCTAGGGCTGTGGTGACATCTCCCAGCCTCTGCTGCACTGCAGGCCTCCAGGGAAGCCCTCCTATCTGCTGCGGAATTCCTGGAGCAGAAGCAGCTCAAGTACCTGACCCAGACGGAGCAGGCATGGAGGATTGGAGAGTGCTTGGTGAGGACAACCCCCAAGCCCCAGGCAGGGCCAGGCTGGATGAGGGCTGCCCCACGTGCCCGCGGGGTGGGCTGTGCAGCTGTGCCTCCCCTGCCCTGCTCCAGCCCGGAGCCGAGAGCCCAGAGCCTGGAGCTGCATCCTCCTTCCCTGCCCTCAAGGGCTCTTCTCCAGGACTCTCTGCCCTCCCCGCACACACCCCAGGGTGCTGAAGGTGACCCCGGCCCATCTGGGCCCAGGCAGCAGGATGGAGGGGTCTCAGTACCGCTGGGCCCCCTCTGCGTGCGGCTCTTTCTGGACCTCGGCCCCACAGGGCTCCCGGCTGGGTGACAGGAAAGGCCTGGCAGGGGAAGGGGGTGCTGGGAGGAGGGACTGCTCTGGCTGGCTGGGGAGGGTCTGTGCCAGCCCCGTGCCCTTGTGCTCTCTCCAGCTGGTGCAGGACAGGAACAGGGTGGAAGATTACCTGTGGCAGAGCCTGCTGTACCTGAAGGATGCTCAGGCCACCGTGCGAGAGGAGGCCGTCAGGTTCACCGGTAAGCCACAGCCCCTGGAATCCGTCTTCTGGCAGCCTGGCCCCGCTCCCAGCCACTGCACTGGCAGCAAGGAGCAGCCTGGGGCTGCCAGAGCCCCGGCTGCCCCGTGCAGGGCCTGGGCAGACAGGGGCTCTGCGCTTCCCTCCCACCCCTGCCCGTGCAAGTGAGCCTGCTGGCCGCCTTGCTCAGTCCCCCCCTGCCTCGGGTGCTGTCCTTCCCTGGGGTCACCCTGCTGAGGGGGAGGAGGCCGTGCAGCCGAGCCGGCAGGGCCGGGCTCTGTGCTGCTGGGAGAGTGCTGGGGAGCAAGAGGTCTGACGACGCTCTGTGCCTAGGGCTTGCCGCGCGGCACCTGAGGGACCAAAGTGCGGAGCGGCTGCGTGAAGTCTGTGATGGTGAGCGGGGGCAGTGCTTGTGGGGCTAGGAACAGACCTGGGACGGATGCGGCCATGCCTTGCCCTGCTCCAGGGAAACGCTTCGGGGCCAGGGGAACATCTCGGGGGCCAGGGACAGAGCCGGGTGGGGCTGGCGTGCTCCGGAGGGGATGCCCGGGGGGTCTCTGGAGACACGGGGGTTTCATCTCTGCTCCGTTTCTTTCTGTCGCAGCCCTCAAGCCCTTGCAGGAAGACATCGAGCCCTCCATCTGTTCGCTGGCAGCTCAGACCATGCTGATCGTGGGTTCTCCAAGGAAGCGGCCAGCATCAGGATGGACCAGGGCGCTGTGCTGCTGGCCCTGCAAAGCCAGGGAAAAGTGAAGGTCTCCTTGGGAAAATGGAAAATTAAAGCTGCATCAGCCAACCCAGTGCTGTGGTCTCCTTCCCGCGGGGAGGGGAGCGCCCCGAGCAGGCGGAGCAGGCAGCGCCGTTCCTGCCCTCTGCCGCTGCCTGCCGGACAGCTCATCCCTCAGCACACCTTGGCCACAGTCTTGTTTGACAAGTTCACCCCTCGGCCAGGCTCTCCCCGAGAAGTCGCTGTGTTTGTCCTCCCCCTGCAGAAATCTTTTCTTTAGGGGGGTGGAGGGCGAAGGGGAAATGGCAGCCCCCAGAAGAAGCAGGGCTGCCCGGAGAGCTGCCCAACGCCCTCCCTTTCCAGCAGCCCGTGGCAGCCCAGCACACGCTGACTCGGGGTGCCCTTGCAACAGAGCCCCAGCTGCCCCGCTGGACCACAAAAACCCGGAGGGGAGGAGGAGAGAAGCTTTAGGCAACCTGGCCCCTCCGGAGACAGCCCAGGGCAGGAAAAGGCACCCGCGCTCTGCCAAGCTGGCCAGTCTTCTCTCGGTCCCGGTCTTCAGAGGTGGCTCTGGGCACCTCCTGCGCGCTCTGGGCTGGCACAGCCTTGCCCGTGGGCCACGGGAAGTTTCCCTCTCCCTGAGCCCAGAGTCCTGCCCCACAGACGGCACCCTGGGGCAACGGGCAGAGGAACCAAGAGGCTCCCCTCCTTCGCAGGGTCCCAAGCGTCAAGTGTAGCATCTCGCCCATCCTTTGTAGTGCCCAGAGCCTCATGTTTCGGGCCGAAATCCTCAGTTTTAGGGTCTAAACCCGCCTTGGATGGCCCACAGCCTTTCCTCAGGGCCCGCAGTTCCATTTGAGGCTCCAAGCCCTCAAGGTGGAGCTCGTTGCCTGACAATGTCCACCCAGCAGTCTGGGGGGAGTCAGTGGACTTCGGGAAATGGTATAGCTGGGAGGTAGAAATACGTCAGCTTGCCCAAAAAGCTATTGAAGCGGAGCCAACAGCAGCCGGACTGTTGGGGCTGACGTGCTTCCCAGTGCGATACAGGGGACACCCACACCATGACGGAGGAGGAAGGACGAGCACTCCCACCATTGCCTTAGGAACTACTTTGCTCATAAGTACATGAGTTGGAAGTGAGGAGTTAGAGAAAGTGGGAGTGAGACATGTCGTGAATTACTGAGTTAGTGACTCCAGGTGTCAGACTAGTCTGTGCTAGCAGGATTGAGCCCTTCTTTGATGTGTTTGGTTTTTTTCCAATGAGCTTCATAAAATAAAGTTTAATTTACAGAGTACATTGGCCTGCAAATTTAAGAGATCCAAATGGACCGTGACATTGCATTGATATCAGCAGCAGGATCTCTCTCAGACGGATTTTGTTGGAGGCACAAGGTGCTTTGCCATGCCAACTGAGGCACTCACTTAAGGGTGAGTGTAGAGATACTGCGTGTCTGTACATGCATGTCATGAAGCAGAAAGAAAATCTGGACAGTGAGCAGCCACAACTGGGAGATAAATTTGAGAGGGGGGAGTGGCAAAACCCCCCAAGTGGGATTTATCCTGAGTTGAGAGCCACTGCATGAATACTGGTAATATTTGGCATGAGTTTGACAGATGGCAGCTTTCCTGTCAGTTAAGGAAGGGAAAAGGAAAAGATGTGGTGTGTTGGCTACTGGAGAGGTGTCTTAGAGCAGCAATGGATACGATTGATGAGTTGAAGGGGGAGGATGTATGACTGAAAGAAGAAAACAAGTGTCGTGGTTTAACCCCAGCCAGCAACTGAACACCGCACAGCCGCTCACTCACTGCCCCCCCACCCAGTGGGATGGGGGAGAAAATCGGGAAAAGAAGTAAAACTCATGGGTTGAGATAAGAACAGTTTAATAGAACAGAAAAGAAGAAACTCATAATGATAACGATAACACTAATAAAATGACAACAGTAATAATGAAAGGATTGGAATGTACAAATGATGGGCAGTGCAATTGCTCACCACCCGCCAATCGACACCCAGTTAGTCCCCGAGCGGCGATTTCCCCCCGCCCCCACTCCCCCCAGTTTATATACTAGATGTGACGTCCCATGGTATGGAATACCCCGTTGGCCACTTTGGGTCAGCTGCCCTGGCTGTGTCCTGTGCCAACTTCTTGT
Organism: Harpia harpyja; assembly: GCF_026419915.1. Classification (NCBI taxonomy): domain Eukaryota; kingdom Metazoa; phylum Chordata; class Aves; order Accipitriformes; family Accipitridae; genus Harpia; species Harpia harpyja. The sequence goes on along the minus strand of NC_068963.1, from coordinate 525,535 downwards.
GCCCCTCCAGCTTTCTCGCTGGCTGGGCTTGAGAAGCTGAAAAATCCTTGACTTTAGACTAAACACTACTGAGCAACAACTGAAAACATCAGTGTTATCAACATTCTTTGCATACTGAACTCAAAACATAGCACCGTACCAGCTACTAGGAAGACAGTTAACTCTATCCCAGCTGAAACCAGGACAACAAGGAAAAAGAAAACCGAAGGAATACTGGGGGAGTAAAGTGCAGAGAATTAAAAATGCAACTGAAATTGCTTGAGTCAAAACTTTAGCCCCAGGTAACTGCTGAGGCTGAAGGGTGCGGGAGGAGGTTGCTGGGAGCAACTGCAGTAGAGCCAGTTAAAGGTTATTGTGCCTTGTGTGAAGATGGTATCTGGAAACGGGTTGGATTCAGTGGAACTACTTGTGGCCGCTGCTCCCACTGCTACAGACCCCAGTCCCGAGTTAGGGATTGCTACTTTGCCATGTTCCTCATTCCACAGGAGCCCAAATGTGGATGGTAGATAAGGACAGTTACGCAAGACAGCCCGCACTTAGGAAGCAATGAGTTTCTGTTGTAGGCCTTAATGGGCACGTCACTACCCACGCACTGGTCAGGGCTAAATTATTTCTGTCTAATGGATGGACAGTCCTCCCGACTGCCCTCCAGGTCCCTGCAATATATATGAAGTGTGGATGTACTGAAGGGTCAGGCATGACCCCTGCTCATGCTATATTGGCTAAAGAGCTAGAAGGTTGCTGTGGTGCAGTACACAGATGTCTTAATAGAGGGCCACTCTACAGAATGTGTGGAACAGGACAGTCAATTGGGGTCACGCGTGAGGCTTTGGACTCTACTAATGAGGCTTTGGTTCTTCCAAATCAGACTTGGGGGCTTAAAAATGACACTCTGGGGCCTTAAAATGAGTCTTTGAACCTTAAAAATGGACCTTGGAACTAATAAATTAGGTTTTGTACTCTGTATATGTGGGTCTGGGCCATAAAAATGAGTGCTTGGACCCCCAAAAGTAGGCTTTGGTCTTTTAAATTTATGCTTTTTGCCCTCATATTGAGGCTTGTCTTATAAAAATAAGGGTTTACACTTGAAAAACTCAGGGTTGAATCTTAAGAATTGTGCTTTGTGCTTTGAAAATGATCGTTTAGGCTCAAAATTTTTGCTTTGTTGCGTTTTAATGGGGGTTTTTTGCCTTTAAGATTGAGGTTTCCACTCTAAGAATGAGGTTTTTGCCTTAAACATGATGGTTGGGACTCAAAAATGAGGAGTTGGGTGTTAAAAAGGAGGGCTTTTTTACCCAAATTGTGCGCAGATCTTGTAGCCGGAGGGGCAAGGCTTTGATGGTGTTTGTTCCTCAGTCGGGCATGTCCTTGAGCAGCCTTCTGGGACCTGCTGTGAGCATGGGGTTTGGGCTGCAAACTGCTCAATGTCCCCTCTGACCAGAATTATTCCTTGATTTTAAGATTTCCCCCCATAGAAAGACCCAGTTTGACAAGCCTAGCTGGACAGGGTGACACTACAGACTCCCCAGTGAGACACATCTCACTCCAACACTGCGCTCCCGGTTCTGGGTAGATCTCTTAATTTTGGCACTTCAACAAGATGTTCCAATTCCCAGCCTGGCATCCTCGGATGCCCAGCTAGACCCCAAGCAATGGCAGCCCCTGCCAACCTCCACCTCCCTGTCTAGTTTTATTGCTGAGCATGACATCATATGGTATAGAATATGCCGTTGGTCAGTTAGGGTCAGCTGTCCCAGCTGTGCCCCTCCCCAACTTACTCATTGGCAGGGCAGCATGAGGAGCTGAAAAGGCCTTAATGCTGTGTAAGCACTGCTCAACAATAACTAAAACATCAGTGTGTTATCATCAGCACTGTTTTCAGCACAAATCCGAACCATAGCCCCATACAAGCTACGATGAAGAAATTTAACTATCCCAGCCAAAACCAGTACAGGTGGTTAACCCTGGTTTCCCATCACACCTTAGGCCCATCACCCTTGGGGTAGTAAAACCTGGGGGTCCATCAGCCATGGGCTGGTAAAGCCCAGCATCCAATCAGCGCAGTGGCCCATCACCACTGGGTTGTTTAACAATGTTGGGCCATCATGTCTTTGGCCCATCACCCTCAGGGTGGTTAAGCCTGGGACCCATAACCCCTTGGACCCATCAGCTTTGGGGTATTTAGCTGTGGGGGTCCATCACCCCTTGAGTCCAGTCACCCTTTGGGTGTTTAACCCCAGGGGCCCATCAGCTTCGGAGCCCCTCAGCTTTGGGGTGTTTAAACTCCAGGTGCCCATCACTCCTTGGGCCCATCAACCTCGGGGTATTTAACCCTGGGTTCCCATCACACTTGGGGTGGATAACCTTGGGAGCCCAGCACCCCAGGTGCCCACCAGCCTTGGGGTGGTTAACACTAGTGGCCGGTCACCCCTTGGGCCCATTATCCTTGGTGGCTTAACACTGGGTGACCATCACTTCTTGGGCCTATCGCCCTTAGGATGGTTCAACACTTGGGAGCCCATCGCCTCTTGGGCCCATCACTTTTGGGGTAGTTAACCCTGGGGGCCCATCAGCCTGAGGCCTCATTGCACTTGGGGTGGCGAAACCTGGTTTCCCATCGCCTCTTGGGCCCATTACCCTTGAGGTGGCTGACCACTGGGGCCCACCAACCCTTGGGCTAATCACCTTTTAGGTTGTTAACCCCGGGGTCCCACATCACCCTTGGTATGGTTCACCTCAGGGGACCTCACCTTGGGTTTTTAACCCTGGGGACCCAACACCGTTTTGGCCTATCACTTTTGGCATGGTTAACCCTGCAGGCCCATCACCCATGGGCTGATTAACACTGAGGGCTTATCGCCCCTAGGGCCCATTATCCTCTGGGTGGTTAACCCTTGTGACCATCACCCTTGCGGTGGTTAACCCTGGGGGTCCATCATCCTTGCTGTCGTTAATCTTGGGGACCCACCCATGCATGGACCCATCACCGTTGGCCTAGTTAACCCTCGGGTTCCCATCACCTCTCATGTGATGATGGCCTCATCACCCTTCAGATGGTAAACCCCAGGTGGCCATCACCCCTTGGAGTGGTTAACCCTGGGAACCCATCATCCCTTGGGCCCATCACCCTTGGGGTGGTTAACTCTTGGGGCCCATCAGCCAGGGCACTCCTCCCCCTTGGGGTGGTTTACTCTGGGGCACAGCACACACAGGGTGTTTAACCCTGGAGGCCCACCACCATGGGGGCCTATCGCTCGAGGGGTGGTGAAACTTGCTCTCCAGTCACCTCTCGGGCCTATTACCCTTCGGGTTGTCAGCCCCCACCAGCCCCGGGGGCCCATCACCCTTGGAGTTGTTAACCCTGGGGGCCCATCCCATCTTTGGCCCATCAGCCTTGGGGGGGTTAACCTTGGGGACCCACCACCCCTTGGGCCCATCACTCTCAAGGTGGTTAACCCCCAGGGCCAACATCCCGGGGGACAACCACCCTTTGAAGTGGTTAACACTGGGGCACATAACCCTTGGGGTGTTTAACTCTGTGTTCCCATCACTCCTTGGGCCCATCACCCTTGGAGTGGTTAACCCGGGGGGCCCATCAGTGGGGGGCCCATCACTTTTTGCCTCGAAGGACCTTGGGCTGTGGTTCCCGCTAAGGTGACCATAAGTAGCAACATGCGAAGGCGGCCATCACCATCCTGGGTGGCACTCGGAGGGGTGTGGCAGGACGGTTGTGTGCTTCTTCCTCTCCACTCGGCACTGATGAGACCACCCTTTGAACACTGGGTCCAAGTCCTGGGCTACTGGTATGAGAGAGACGGAGTGACTGTGAGAGAGTCCAGTAAAGGGCCCCTGAGATGCTCCATGGCCGGGAGCCTCTTGGAGGGGCTCTGTGTGCCAGAACGGTTCAGCCTGGAAAAGATTTGGCTGTAGGGGGTCCCACCCGGGTGGGATCTCAGCAATGGCAGTGACAGGACAAGAGGCGCAGGGCACAAACCTAGACACAGAGTGACCTGGGAGGACACTTTTTTACTGTGGGGGTGACCGAGGCTCCTCAGGGAAGTTCTGGGGTCTCTAACTGTGGAGGGATAAAAGGCCACCTGGATGTGGCTATGGTGGTCTCCGTGGGGCTTGCCTGAGGCCCCCAGCACCCCTTGAAGGGCCCGGCTTCCCCCCAGGGACTCTCCCAAGCCCCCCCAGGACCCCGTGAAGGTCCCAGCTGACCCCCAGGGACCCTCCTGAGCTCCCCAGCACCCCACGAAGGATCCTGCTGGTGCCCAAAGACTCTCCTGAGCCCACCAGCACCCCATGAAGGGCCCTGCTGACCCCCAGTGACCCTCCCAAGCTCCTCCAGGATCCCCTGAAGGTCTCTGCTGCACCCTGGGGACACACAGGGGCTTTCCTGGGAGGGGGACAGCAGGTGACGCCAGGGACACGGGGGGGCTCAGCGTTTCCCCCAGGCCGGCGCGTGGAGGCGGTGGGCAGCATCGCGCAGCCGCCCACGGTACTCAAGGCAGCAGTGCAGCCCGGGGGGATGGGCGCCAGCCCCCCCTGCAGCCCCCAGCACCCAGCGGCGATGGTCCCCGTCGAATCGCTGTCCCTGCCGTGCAGCACCGCCCTGGCACACAGGTCCCCCCAGCACCCACCGGCTGCCAGCAGGGCCTCCAGGGCCACCATGGGTGCGTCATGGCCGCTGCGCCCTGGCCACCCCTCCAGTGCCCAGCCCAGGTACGCAGCATCCTGCTCGGCTGGTGACGGAAGGGACGGCACCTGTGGTGGGCCGTGACCCTCCAGAAGCCCCCGGGATTCCAGGTACCTGCAGGGACACGGGACACTGAGGTCACTGGGAACACTGGAGTCATTGAGGACACGCGGACACTGGGGTCACTGGGGATTGTGGGGACACGGGGATATTGGGGTCAGCAGGGACGTTGGTGTCATTGGGGAAATTGAGGTCATTGGTGTCACCGGTGACAATGGGGTAATCAGTGGCGCTGGGGGTCACTGGGCTGTGGCTTTCCAGCAGCCCCTGTGACAGCAGGTACCTGTGGGGACACTGGGGACAATCAGGACACCCAGGGGCACCATGGCAGTGGATGCAGTGGGGACAGCAGTAATACCAGGGAAACCAAGAGCACCAGGGACACCGAGGTCAGTGGGGGTGTGGGGTGGCCCGGGGCCACATTCCCACAGCTGAGGATGGCGGCACTGGTTGGGACGCTGGGAGCAGCAGGGACAGGATGGGCACCGGTGGCCCTGCAGACAGAGTGGCCACCAGGGTCAGCAGTGACACCAGTGACAGTGAGGCAGGGGACACTGGGGACATCCAGGCACTGGGGCAGAGCAGCGACACCAGTGGCACCAGTGCGGTGTGCCTCCAGGATTGGGAGAGAGCCTTGCAGGCACTAGTGACACCAGTGACCCCCTGAGCCCCTCCCAGTATCCTCACCAGCCACTCCCAGTGCTCCCAGTGACCCTACAGAACCCTCCCAGTACCCCCTCACCGGTGCCAGGCATCCCCAAAGAAGGGCCAGGTGGCAGCGTTGTCCCCCACGGCAACCCCAGCACCCTCCACGTAGTCCCATGCGAGGGGCAGGACCCGCAGCAGCTTGGCCCCCCAGCGCTCTGGGGGCTCCCCCCGAGCCCCCAGCGCCCCAAAGAGGGCCACCGCCAGTGCCCCGAGGTACCCTGTGGGGAAAGGGATTTCAGGGGGGGCTTAGTGCCCCCTCCTCCCCTGTCCCCCCCTGCCTGGCACCCACCGGTGGGGTGGCGGTGGGTCATGCGTCCACTCTCGATGCTCACCCGGATCAGCGTCGGCAGCTCCCGGGCATGGGGGTACCTGCATTGGCATCAGCCCTGTCCCCGTCCTCCCCTGCCCCCTCCCTGTCCCTGTGTCCCTAGCCTTGTCCCTATCCCCATCCCGCCACCCTTGTCCTTGCTGTCCTTGACCCTGCCATCCCCATCCCCCCCCCTCCATATCCCCCTCTCTGCTCTGTGACCCCTATGTCCCTTCCTCTCTGTCGCTGTCCCCATGCTCTCTCTCCCCTAGGGCCCCCTGCCCCAGCTCAGACATCCACGGACCCCCATGCCCACTGTCCCCGGCCTCCCAGTGCCAGCACCACCATATGCCCAATCCCCAGTCCTTGTCCCCTCCAGGTCCAACACCCCCATGTCCCCATCCCGCTCTGTGTCCCCATTCCCCCACTTCTTACACCCCCGTGTCCCTGCTACCCCATCCCCATCACCTCATGCCCCCTTCCCTCCAGCTCTGACACCCTCATGTCCCTGTCCCCCAAGCTCTGGCACCCCCGTGTCTCCATCCCCATGTCCCCCCATCCCGCCTTGTCCCTCTTTCCCCATGTCCTCATCCCCCCCAGGTCTGACAGCCTTGTGTTCCCACCCCAGTCCCCTCCATCTCCCTGTCCCTTCCAGCTCTGACACCCCCTTGTCCCCGTTCCCCAGCTCTGACACCCCCTTGTCCCCGTCCCCCATGTCCCCGTCCCTCTATGTCCTCATCCCTCCAGCTCTGACACCCCCACGTCTCCATCCCTGACTCCCCTATGGCCCTGACACCCCGTTACCTGACAGCCCCACGTCCCCAGCCGCACTATGTCCCCATCCCTCCGTCTCTGGCACTCCAGTGTCCTGTCCCCCTGTGCCCCCCGCCCCCCACGTCTCCACCCCCCCAGCTCTGACATCCCCATGTCCCCATTGCCCCAGCTCTGACACCCCCGTGCCCCTGTCCCTGTCCCCGACACCCCCATGTCCCCATTCCCCCCGCTCTGACACTCCCATTCCCCCATCCCATCCATGTCCCCATCCCTCCAGCTCTGCCACCCCCATCCCCACCCCCATCCTGCCCCTGTCCCCCCAGCTCTGATACCTCCGTCCCCCCCATCCCCACGTGTGCCCCCGTGTCCCCATCCCTGCGCTGCTGTCCTTTCCCATGTCCCTGTCCCCACCTGAGGCCGATGGCCAGGCTACGCATGGCGGCCCCGCAGCCAGTGCCGGTGGGGTTGAAGGGGATGCGATAGCCCTCAGGCTCCCCAGGCCGCAGCTGCGAGGTGCCTGGGGGGACGGTCAGTGGGGTGAGACCCCCTGACACCCCCTGACTCCCCCCAGACCCTCAGACCCCACTCACCCAGGATGCTGGTGGGCCCCGGCTTGCGGCCCTGCATGTCGCCCATGGCGGCCACGTAGCGGCGAGCCAGCTCCTGCAGGAGGGGTTCCCCCTCCAGGCCTGGGGGGGTTAGTGAGGACCCCCCTGGGCCACCCAAACTGGAGGGGAGGGAGAGGCCCCATGCACCCCCCAAATCTGAAGGGGAAGAGGAAGACCCCCAGTGCCCCACCCCCAAATGGTGGGGAAAGGGAACACCGCTCCGTAGAAAACCCGAAACTGAAGGGGAAGGAGGACACCCCCCGGGGACCCCCAGAAGTGGACGGTAAAGGGGACACCCCCCGGAGACCCCCCAGAACTAGAGGGGAAGGGCGACATCCCCCATGCACCCCCCACAACAGGAGGGGAAGTGGGACAACATCCATGAACACCCCAAAACTCAGGAGAAATGGGGAATCCTCCTGAGCACCCCCAATTGGGTGGGAAAGGGGTAACCCCTTCTGGGCCCCCCAAATTAGGAGGGGGAAGTGGGTCCCCCCAGCACTCAATATGGGAGGAAAGGGGACATAAATTCCCACAAACTGTGGGGAAAAATAGGAGCCCCCCCACGGGGAAATGGGGACACCCCAATTTTTGGGGGGGAGAAATAGGGAACCTCACTGGAGCCCCTAAAAGGGGGGGCAGAATTAGGATGCCCCCAAACCCCCTCCAGGGCTGGCCAGGGCCCCCCAAAAGCCCCTCCCAGGGACCCTCCAGTCTAGGTCAGGGGTATAACAGGAACCTCCAGCCCCCCCCAGAAGCCCCCCTAAGCAGCTCAGAGGTATAACGGGGACGCTCAGGCCTCCCCAGGGTCCCCCCCCATACAGCCCAGAGTATAACGGGGAGCCCCAACACCAGCCCCGGAGCCCCACCATGCAGCCCAAGGTTTATAACAGGGACCTCCAAACCCCCCCAGGGAACCAGGGGGGGTGTGTTATAACAGGGACAGCCCCCCCTGCCCCTGCCGAACACTCGCTCCACTGTGGGCCTGGGGTACAATGGGGACGCCCTCTCCTGGGGACCCTCCCCTGTGTCTGTGGGGTGCAATGGAGACTCCCCCCCCCTCACCTGTGGCCAGGCCCTCGGCGGTCGCTGTGGGATACTTGGAAAGTATTGGGCACACAGTGAACAATCCAGACTCGATAGAATTGATCAATTTGTGAGCCAAGGATGTTTTGTAGGCAGCAGACTGCAAGGACGCTTTGCTTCTGGATACATATTTAGCTAACGGTAGTAAGAGCATTCCAGATGCCTTTAGAAGGCCTTGAACAGAATAAACAAGAAGACAAAAAAAGAAAGATGCCAATTAGAAGAACACAGGTGCGCATTCCACGATAAAGGGAACTTGGCAAAGAACCTCAATTCCACAGCTTATCTTGACCAATTAGACTGAGACAAGTTTCGCATGTTTTAGTTAACACAACCAATTATGCCTTATGTTTATGCGCGTGTACAGTGTTGATATAACCAATCATTAGGTGTAACTAGGCGCGTGGACAGCTCATGCTAACCAATCTCTAATTTGCTTATGCGTGAACAGTAACTAGAATGAACATATAAACCGAGCTATCTTGGCAATAAAGTGGCATCTGCTTGATCATATTGATTGTGCGCAGTGTCCGTGACTTCCGCGTCAACAGGTCGCGAGGTGGAGGACAGTGTCATCGCTGACGGGCCACTCAGGGGGCTCGAGGGTGATGGCCTCCAGCCCCCCCAGCTCAGCCAGCTCGGCATAGATCTGGGGTCCCGAGGTGCAGTACTCCCAGCGGCCCCCCCGGTAGCCAAGCGCATCCCTCACCCCACTCAGCACCATGGCTGCTTCGTAGGCTTCCACCGAGGGCACCCTGGGAGAAACAGTGGGGTTTCAGGGGGGTGCCAGCGGTGGGGGGTATGCCGCGAACCCCCGGGGACACTCACGTCTCCTCCATTGCGGCAGCAGCTGGGGATGCCCGTCAGGTTTGGGGCACGGGGCCAGCGCTGGCCGGGGGCCCTTAAGGAGGATGAGGACACCCTGGGGACTGGGGACCGGGGGGGGCGGGATGGGGTGCTGTCCCCATGGGGACGGGGATGAGGGACGCCAGGACCTCTCTCCTTAGGGGGTGGCAGGGAGGGGAAAGGCTCCCGGGGGGCCCAAAAGACACTGAGAGGGGACTGGGGGGCTCCGGGTGGCACCCAGAGGGGCATGGAGGGGGGCTGTACCCAAAGAGGGCTGGGGATACCCAAAGGGCACGGAGGAGCCTGGGGGGGGCACCCTGAGGGGACTGGGGGACATCCAAGAGAGAGACAGGGGACACCCAAAGGGACCTGAGGGGTGCCCCAAAGGGACCCGAGGGGTGCCCCAAAGGGGCACGGAGGCACGTGGGAGGCATCCAAAGGGGCACACGGGGAGCACCCAGCAGGGCTGGCGGGGTACCCAAAGGGGACGTCCAGAGGGGAAGGAGGCCTCTGAAGGATTTGGGGCACAGAGGGATGGGTTTTAGCAAGCCCCAGGGGAAGGCAGTGACAGGGAGAAAAGGAGTATCTCCAAGGAAAAATGTCTCTGCCAAGTATTTTCCCATATTTATCTCACTGGGACGGGGCAAAAAACATAGCCCCAAGCCATATTTGGGGGTGAAATGCCCCAAAACTGCTGTCACCTGGGTCCTGCCCGCATGGGGCAGCAATATGGAGCCCTGCTCTGACAACTGGCATCAGCTCTGACTTAAAACTGCTGGGTTTGCTGTTGAAAAGTAGTAAAATTAATGTTCGGTGGTGGGCAGCGAGCGGTTAAAAGATCGTCCTTAAATTTCAGAGCTTTAATTACAAGTCAAGCAGCAAAGCCTCAGCGCAGGCCCCATGCCAGTCCCAGAAAAGTGCAACTCCTGGCTCCCCAGCACCAGGTTCTCATCATTATTTTTGGCCCAAATTCTGCCAAACAAGACACAAATCTTGGATCTGTTGGTAAAAGTCCTGTTGGGGATGGGGGGGTGGTTGGGCAACAGGTGGTTGGTAGTAAAATAGGTGAAAAATCAGGTTTAAAATTCATTGCCAATTTGGAAAAAATTAAAAAAAAAAATTGGTGTACAGAAAGTAACAATTTTTTGGATGTATTTTTTTTTGGACATATAGAAATTGAGGTTTCATCCTGCCATGCTCCAAAAAGTATGTTCAGGCCCTAAACAGGAAGCTATGGACTGTGTGGTCCCGGGTCAGGAAAGGGGCAGGGGACCCCCAAACCCCACGGGTCAGGTCTAGGACAGGGGCAGGACAACTGCAAACCCTGCAGGTCATGGACCAGACAGGGACAGGGCACCCCAAACCCCACGGGTCAGGGCCAGGACCGGTGCAGGGAAAGCCCAAACCCCGTGGGTCACCGCCATGGCAGGGGTAGAGAGCCCCAAACCCCATGAGTCAGTGCCAGGACAGGGGCGAGGAACCCCAAACCACACAGGTCAGGGCCAGGACTGGGGCAGGGCACCCCCAAACCACACAGGTCAGGGCCAGGACTGGGGCAGGGCACCCCCAAACCACACGGGTGGGTGATGGCCATGACAGGGCAAGGCATCAACAAACCCCAACGGAGAGGGTCAGAACAAGGGCCAAGAACCCCCAAACCCCACGGGTAACGGCCCAGACAGTGGGTCAGGTCCAGAACAGGAGCAGGGCACCCCCAAGCCAAGTTGCTTTTGGGAAGGGAGCGGGCCACGAAACCCCGAACCCCAAGGTTCAGGGCCCGGACAGGGGCAAGGATCCCCCAACCACCACAGATCAGGGCCAGGACAGGGGTAGGGTGCCCCCAAACGGCACTCGTAGTGGCCAAGACGGGGGTGAAGAACCCCACACCTCGCCGGTCAGGGCCACGACAGGCACGAGGCAGCCTGAAATCCCCACGGGCCATGGCCAGGGCGGGGCAGGGAACCCCAAACCTCACGGATCGCAGCCCATACAGGGGCCAGGTGATAGCATATTTCCATACATTCTGTATGGTATGCCTAAATAGTTTGATGGTTTTAATATTTTGTACCAGCCGTGGAAACTGGTTTGCTGCTAGGTGACTGTAAAAGTGAGATTTGGTAAATAATGATTAGAAATCTTATACTAACACTATGATTGAAACAACAGACAAAAGGATAGCCAAGCAATTAACTAGTAGAGGTAGTTACTCATAAGTTTTGCAGTTCTTTGCTCTTATGACTAGATGTTCCTGTACGCTAGATGGGAACAATGTTGAAACTGACCACACGTGATTGAAGCTGCGTTAAGCTTCAAGGTCAAAGAACAAGGTCAAGAATAAAGACTTCAAGGACAGCCAACAAGAACTTCAAATGGGTCAGTGGTCGCAAAAGCAGCCCTTCCACTCAAATGGATCCTTCACTGCGCGTGATCGGATGTAGGCAGTCCTGAGATAATCCGTTGCAATTATTTTTATGTATACGTATACTAATCTGATTCATATGCAGTTAGTTATTCTATATAACCTGTTAGTGCTAAAGCTGTGGTATGCACGCTAGGTGGAACCATCCCCCGTGCATCCAGCGCTGCAATACAGAATGCCTGCTTTCTAAAACCCCAAGACGAGCCTTAGAGAGTTTCTTCAACCGGCTTTTCGGTATCACAGGCACCCCCAAAAGACTGGATCGGGGCCAGGACAGAGGCAAAGCACCCCCACACCTGCGGATCAGGCTGTGGTGGGTTGACACGCCTGGGGAAGGGGTTGTTAAGAGCTGGCTTTATTCCTCAGGACCCTGCTCTGGTTCGGCTGGCGCTACATTACGTTCCTTTCCCCAGGTCGAGTCCGTTTTGCCCGCGACGGTAACTGCTGAGCGATCTCCCTGTCCTCCTCTCGACCCACGAGCCCTTCGTTCTCTTTTCTCTCCCGCTTCCCGCTGAGGGGGGGCAGTGACAGGGCGGCTCTGGGGGGCCCCTGGCGTCCTGCCAGGGTCAGCCCGCCGCAGGAGCGCCCCGGGGCATGCTGGGAGCTGTAGTCCTGGGGCCTGCGGGGCTGCCGGGGCCCAGGTGGTTCCCGGGGCATGCTGGGAGCTGTAGTCCTGGGGCCTGCGGGGCTGCCGGGGGCCCTGGGGGTTCCCGGGGCATGCTGGGAGCTGTAGTCCTGGGGCCTGCGGGGCTGCCGGGCGGCCATGTTGGTCTCTGCAGTCTCTGCTCCGGCTGCGGCCCGGCTGAGGGGAGGGCTGGGGCTGCCCGTGAGGCGAGCGCGGGGGTGTCTCCTGCCCGCTGCCCGCTCGGCTGGAGCCGGGCCCGGCCGGGGCAGACCCGGCAGGGACCCGGGAGCTGGGGAGGGGAAGGAGCTGGAGCCGGAGCCGCCACCGGGCACAGGCAGCGGGCGCCCCGACTGCCAGAGCCCCCCTGAGCCGCCCCCAGCACCTCCCCTGAGGCCTGTCCCGCCGCCCCAGGCCGCCCCACGGCCTGTCCTGGCAGCAGCGAGCCGGGCCTCGGGTGCCCTCGGGCCTCGGCTAAGGCGGGTGCGGGGAAGGAGTGTTACCGAAATCCGGACTAAAACTCCTTCACAGCAGTGAGAAGGTAAGAAGCGGGCACTCCTTTATTGCAGCGCTGGGCACACGGGGGATTGCTCCACCTACCGTGTGCACCTGTCTAGTCTAACTGTGCAGGTTAAATACACACCTCTTATACATAGTCGCTAAGCTTCTGGAAAATGCTATACATAAGCATTAACTTTCCGATAAATCATTAGCATATCTAAACGTCTCTTCACGCAGGCGCAGTGAAGGTCTCTGGTGGTCTTCAGGAGCCCTCTGGTGGTCTTCCGTAGTCTTCCTCACTTGTCCGCTTCTTGACCTCTCTTAGGTGATTCTGCGCGGTACGATTCTCACCGTCATCTATATTAGTTTACATAAAAGTGCATACTATGTCTATTCTTAAATATAACCTTTCTAATAATTGGTCCTTCAGTCACACCATCTTATTAATATTCTTATGTTCAAACAATCATTGGTTAATCTCACTTAACTCTACTGATTGCAATCCTCGATAATTAGATCGAGGTGGGAAGGGTAAGGGGTTTCCAAGCAGCAAATTGGTGTCCATACTGGTTTCCTTAGTTTCTTAAAACAAAACACTACAAATCAACAAATCTTTGTCAAAGTTTCTGTGGTTAACTGATTTTAGACACTACTTGAATTCTTATGGTTACACATAGTACGTTTTCTAAAGTTCCTAAGTTCCTACGACTACATTTCAAACTTAACACTCCCATACCTATGCTTCACAATTTTCTACTTCTTAATCAAACCAAACTCTTTTATATAATCAAATTTTAATTTCTTTATCAAAATATTTGCAACAGGAGCGGTGTCTGCAGGAGCTCCTGCAGCAGGAGGGGCTCCAGCCTGGGGCCGGCTGCAGGAACCGAAGCTGCTGCTGCTTTCCCTCTCCCAGAGGCCACACCGAGGGCTCAGGTGTCCGTTGACTGCATCTGGCTGAGGTGTGCCAGGTGGACTGTCTCTGGCTGTGTTCTCCTGGTGGCGGGTGGATGCTTGCTGGCTTTGGCGAGGAGCTGCTGTGGCTGAAGCCAAAGAGATCAGAAGAAGGTGAAGCAGCTGGAGAATGAGGACGGCCGTCCCTCTGTCTCTCTCCAGCTGCAAGCAAGAGGGCCGACCTCTGCTGGGGAGGAGGGATCCCTCTGCGTCGTCCTCGGCAGACCAGATCACCAACGTGCACCGTGGGCTCTGTATATGCAATGGCAAATATAGGGCGGCCCCGTAGTGGGTGGCTGCGTATCTAGGAAGCCTCACGTTGTCAGACACCAACGCGTTCTCTTAGGTGGAGGACAGGCAAGTGACTGGAGCTGCGGAAGGGGAAGGCAGGAAAGGACACACAGACAGAGAAGGAAGTGCCAGAACTGTAAAGTTTGCCTGGTAATGCAGAGAGTCAGCGCTCCGGTGAGTCCCAGGCCCTTGGGGCCATGTCACCCCTCTTCTGTGCCCCTCAGTACTTCCCTGCCCCCTCCCCTTTCTCTCTGTGTAATTTTTTCTCACTTCCCCTGTACCTCTTCCCCTGTCTCTATTTTTGTGTCCTGCTCCCTGTCCCTCTCTTTTCTCCAGGTCCCTCTTTCTCTTTTGCTCTACTTGTCCCTTTTGGTTCCTTGCTGTCCCTCTCTCCTCCTCCCTGCCCCTCTGGTTTTTTCTTCCTCTCTCTCTGCCCTGCAGCCCATTGCTGTTGTTGTCTTCTCTGACTCTTTGTCCAGATCTGCATCGCGCTCTGATTTTCACAGTCTCTCTGGCCTGTTCCTTGTCCTTTGTCTCTCTCTGCTAGTATGTCTCGCTCCGTGTCCTTATCTGCCTGCCCCACCCCCCCGTCCTTCTGCTTCTCTTTCTTTCTCTCTGTCGCTCTGTCCTGCTCATCCCTGTCTTTTTTCATTCTCTATGGCACTGCCCCTGTCCTTCTTCCTGTCCATCTCTTACCTCTCTGTCCCTCTCTGCTGCTCCCTGACACTTTGGGGTTTTTTCCCTTCTTCCACCTCCCTGCAGGGCTCCTGATACTGCTTTTGCTTTCTCCATCCTTCCGTGCTGCTCACCGTCCCTGTCTTTCTCTTTGTTGTCATTCTTGTCTGTCGCTCTGGCCTGCTCCCTGCCCCAGTGTTTCTCACTATATCCTTCTGTCCTGCTCCCTGCCCCTATTCCTTTTTGCTCCCTCTCCATCTTGCTGCCCACCCCAGGCTTTTTTTGCAATCTCTATCCTGCCCCCAGTCCTTATTTTTCTTTCTCTCTCCTGCCCCCTCTCCCTCTTTCTGCCTCTCTTCCTCTTTCCCTGCTGCTTCTTTTTCCATCTCTGTCCAGACCGCTGTCCCTTTTTTTGCTCTTGCTGTCCCTCTGTCCTTTTTCTTGTCCCCATCTTTTCTGTCTTTCTGTCCTGTTCCCTGGCCCATCCTTTCTCACTATATCCCCCTGTCTGTCCCTTCTTTCCCCTCTCTCTTGCGCAGTATTTTTCTTTTCTCCATCTCTCTGTCCTGCTGCCCATCACGGTTGGTTTTTCCTCCCGTGCTGTCCTGCTCCCTGTTCCTTTTTTCTGTCCCTGTCACTCTGGCCTGCCCCCTTTGTCTATTTTTTACTTCCTCCAGCTCAGTCCTGCAGCACATCGCTAGTTGTTGCCTCTTCCACCCCTTTGTCCTGCTCCCCGCCCCTGTCCTTGTCTCTCTTTCCTTTTGTTCTGCCGCCCATCTTTTCCCCCTTCTGCTCCATCTCTCTGTCCTGCTCCCTGCTCCTCTCATTCTCTCTCTGGTTCTCTGTTCTTCTCCCCGAGTCTTCCCCCTGCCCTCTACCTTTGTGTCCTGCTCCCTCTTCAGCTTTTGCCCTCTCTTAGTCACTCTCTCCTGCTCCCTGTCACTGTTATTTCTCTCTCCATCTCTGTCCTGCAGCCCAATGCTCTTTTTTCCTTCTCCATCTCTCTGTCCTGCTGCCCAACCCCGGCTTTTTTGCCTCCCTGTCCTGCTCCCTGTCTCTTTTTTTTTGCCTCTCTTTCTCTTTGTCCTTCCTCCCTGTCCCTTTTTTCTCTCTCTGTATCACCTTGTCCTGCTCCCTGTCCCTGTCGTTCTCTGATGATCCATGTACTTACTGCTCCCTGTTACCGTCTTGCCCTGTCCCCCACCCTTCTTCTTGTCTTTTTCTTCTCTCTATCCCTCTGTCCCTGCTGCTTCTCTCTCCACCTCTGTCCTGCTCCCTGCCCCCATCTTTTCTGTCTTTATTTCTCTTCCTGCTGCCTGTCCCATCGTTTCTTGCTATACACCGCTGTCCGGCTGGCTCTCCCTTTTATTTGTCCTCTCTTCCTCTTTCCTGCTTCTCAGCCCTCTTGTCCTCTTCCTCTGTCTCTGTCCTCCAGCCCCTTGCTCTTTCCCCCCCCTTCTCGGTCTCTTTGTCCAAATCTGACCCTCTCTTTATTTCTCAGTCCCTTTGTCTTTCTCCCTGTCCTTCGTTTTCTCTCTCCATCTGTACGTCCTACTCCCTGTCCCTGTCTGTCTCCCCTTCCTTCTTCCTCTTTCTGTCCCCATCTCTCTGTCCTGCTCCTCACCCCTACTTTGTCTTCCTCCTCCTCTCTGCAGGGCACCTCGTCCCTGTTTGATTTCTCCGTCTTTCTAGCCTTTCTTTCTTGGCTCCTCAGTCTTCTCCCTCATCTTAGTGTTCTCCTTCTAGTCCTCTGTCCTCCCCATCAGCTTAAACTGAATGACCAGGTGTCCCTGTGCTCGGGTATTTCCTTAGCATTGCCCTAGGGAAGATCTGTGGTTTTAGGGCTAGGGATCATTAGGAACTGGTCTCCTTGTGTAGGTGGCAGAGCTAGGTGTAGTTAAAGCAGAGGTTGTTCTCAGCTGGTGCTCTCTGCCTCTTGCTCAAACAGCAGGCTGCGGGCCTTCACTTGAAGGAAGGTTTCTTGTTCTGCGCTTCTTGCTCCTCAGGATGCTGCACAGGAGTTGGTGGCAAGTAAAAGCACTTGCAGTTGGCTTTTTTATGCAGTCTTCCTGTGGAGCTCTTGGTCTTGACCGATTTCTGGGAAGCAAGACCTGAGTGCCTGTGTGCTCCTAGATGCTGTGCTGCCTCCCCAGATAGGTCCGCCCTCCTCCACTGCTGCTTCTTCATTCAGTCAGCGGCGAGGCCGGCAGACGCAATGGTAAGTCGGCGGCTAAGCGCTAGATTGAGGCGGACTGGGAGGTTCCCGAGGCCCAGGAGTGCTGGGGAAGAGCAGAGGGACCCGTCCAGAGCCGGCGGCTCTGGCGAGAGAGGCTGACGCGGCGTGGGCGTTGCCATGGGCAACCGCCGGAGATTTGAACGGCCCTAAGGAGCGCCAGCGACCAGGAGCATGGCGAACAGGGCGTGGCGCATCAGAAAGGGCGTGGCGCGGCAGTTCGCACAGGCAGGGAGTGCAGGTAGGGCGCAGCCCCCTTCTTCCCAGCTCGAGAAGGCTACTCAAGTGGTGGGTGTCGGCCCAGAGGGAGACCCAGGTATGGTTGCCACTCAGGTGAAAGCCGTTGCTAGGAAAAATGTGGCGACGCAGACAGAGCTCCCATGTAAACATGCAGCTGTCCAGGTCTCTGGCTGCAGGGAGTGCCCGAGTCTATCGCTGATGTCAGAGGTCAGCAGGGACACCTCTTGTGTGAGGTGTGACCAGGTGGATGATCTGCTCAGCCTGGTGGCAGAGCTGAAGGAGGAAGTGGAAAGGTTGAGGAGTATCAGGGAGCGTGAGAGGGAGATAGATTGGTGGGCCCACACCCTACCATCCCTGAGGCAGAGGCAGCAGATGGAGGCTCCACAAGAAGCGGAGGTTCCCCTGCCCTCCTGCCACCAGGCAGGAGGGGACCTAAGAGATGGAGGGGAATGGAGCCAGGTCCCTGCTCGGGGAGGCAGGCGAATCCGCTCCTGGTCTCCCTCACCTTCCCCGATGCCCCTACACAACAGGTATGGGGCTCTGGAACTTGAGGACCAGGCCAGTGAAGATCAGGGTGTAGATGAAGCCCTATCTAGGGAGGTGCCTAGGCCCAGTCAGGCAGCCCCACGCATTCTCACAGCCTCTGAAAAAAGAAAAAGGAGGGTAATTGTCGTAGGCGATTCCCTTTTGAGGGGGACAGAGAGCCCAATATGCAGACCTGACCCATCCCACAGGGAAGTCTGCTGCCTCCCTGGGGCCTGGGTAAAAGACATTACCAGGAAACGCCCTGGTCTGGTTCAGACCTCTGATTATTACCCATTGCTGGTTGTGCAGGTTGGCAGTGATGAGATTGCAGAGAGAAATCCAAAGGCAATGAAAAGGGACTTCAGGGCACTGGGACGATTAGTGGAAGGATCGGGAGCACAGGTAGTGTTTTCCTCAATCCCTTCAGTGGCAGGGAAATACACTGAAAGGAACAGGAAAAGACACCTGGTTAATACGTGGCTCAGAGGCTGGTGCCATCGGTGGAATTTTGGATTTTTTGATCATGGGGAGGTTTACACAGCACCGGTCTTGCTAGCGACAGATGGTGTCCAGCTATCTCAAAGGAGTAAAAGAATCCTTGCTCGTGAGATGGCGGGGCTCATAGAAAGAGCTTTAAACTAGGTTCGAAGGGGGTAAGGGATAAAACTAGGTGCACCAGAGATGAGCCTGGGGGCAGCATGCCGATGTTAGGGGTGGATTCGAAAACCCAACTCAAATGCATCTATGCCAATGCACGCAGCATGGGCAATAAACAGGAGGAGCTGGAAGCCATCGTGCAGCAGGATAGATATGACTTAGTCGCCATCATGGAAACATGGTGGGACGACTCCCATGACTGGAGTGCTGCAACGGATGGCTACAAGCTCTTCAGAAGGGATAGACAAGGTAGAAGAGGTGGTGGGGTGGCTTTCTATGTTAGGGAATGTTTTGACTGTACAGAGCTACACGATTCTGATGACAAGGTGGAGTGCTTATGGGTGAGGATGAGAGGGAAGGCCAATAAGGCAGATATTGTGCTGGGAGTCTGTTATAGACCACCCAACCAGGTTGAAGAGACGGATGAATCGTTCTACAAGCGGCTGGCAGTAGTCTCAGAATCGTGTGCCCTTGTTCTCGTGGGGGACTTTAACTTTCCAGACATCTGCTGGAAATACAACACAGCAGTGAGTAAACAATCTAGGAGGTTCCTGGAGTGTGTGGAAGATAACTTCCTGACACGGCTGGTGGGTGAGCCAACCAGGGGAGGAGCCTTGCTAGATCTGTTGTTTACGAACAGGGAAGGACTGGTGGGAGGTGTGATGGTCGGAGGCCGTCTTGGGCTTAGCAACCGTGAAATGATAGAATTCTCAATTCTTGGTGAGGTAAGGAAGGTGTTCAGCAAAACCACCACTATGGACTTGCGGAGGGCTAACTTTGGCCTCTTCAAGGCACTGGTTGAGAGAGTCCCTTGGGAGACGGTCCTGAAGGGCAAAGGGGTCCAGGAGGGATGGACATTCTTTAAGAAGGAAATCTTAATGGCTCAGGACCAGGCTATTCCCATGTGCCGCAGGTCGAACCGCCAAGGAAAACGACCGGCCTGGCTGAACGGGGAGCTTTTGCTAGGACTCAAGAAAAAAAGGAGAGTTTATCATCTCTGGAGGAAAGGGCGGGCAACTTGGGAGGAGTACAGGGATCTTGTTAGATCATACAGAGAGAAAATTAGAAAGGCAAAAGCTCAGCTAGAACTAAATCTGGCCACTATCGTAAGGGACAACAAAAAATGTTTTTACAAATATGTTAACAGTAGAAAGAATCCCAAGGAGAATATCTTTCCTTTAATGGATACAGAAGGGAATGTAGCAACCAGTGATGAGGAAAAGGCCGAGGTACTTAATGCCTTCTTTGCCTCAGTCTTTAATAGTGAGTCCAGTCATCCTCAGGGTACTCCACCCCGTGAGCTGGAAGGTAAGGATGAAGAGCATGACATACCCCCCTTAATCCAGGAGGAAATAGTTAGGGACCTACTACGCCATCTGGACACTCACAAATCTATGGGACCTGATGGGATCCATCCAAGAGTACTGAGGGAACTGGCAGAGGTCCTTGCCAAGCCACTCCCTATCATCTATCAGCGTTCCTGGTCAACAGGGGAGGTCCCAGGGGACTGGAGGCTTGCCAGTGTGACTCCCATTTACAAGAAGGGTCGGAGGGAGGATCCGGGGAACTACAGGCCTGTCAGCCTGACCTCGGTACCGGGGAAGATTATGGAATGGTTTGTCTGGAGAGCACTCTCATGGCAAGTCCAGGATAAGAAGGGGATCAGGCCCACTCAGCATGGGTTTACGAAGGGCAGGTCCTGCTTGACCAACCTGATCTCCTTCTATGACCAGGTGACCCGCCTAGTGGATGAGGGAAAGGCTGTTGATGTTATTTTCCTAGACTTCAGCAAGGCCTTTGACACTGTCTCTCATGGCACACTCCTTGAGAAGCTGGCATCTCGTGGCCTGGATAAGTGTACTCTTCACTGGGTGAAAAACTGGCTGGATGGCCGAGCCCAGAGGGTTGTGGTGAATGGGGTGAAATCCAGTTGGCAGCGGGTCACAAGTGGTGTTCCCCAGGGCTCGGTGTTGGGCCCTGTTCTGTTTAATATCTTTATCGATGATTTGGATGAGGGGATTGAGTGCACCCTCAGCAAGTTTGCAGACAACACCAAGTTGGGAGGCATGGTCGATCTGCTTGAGGGTAGGGAGGCTCTACAGAGAGATCTGGACAGGCTGGATCGATGGGATGAAGCCAATCGTATGAAGTTCAACAAGGCCAAGTGCTGGGTCCTGCACTTCGGTCACAGCAACCCCATGCAGCGCTACAGGCTTGGGGAAGAGCGGCTGGAAAGCTGCCCGGCAGAGAAGGACCTGGGGGTGCTGGTTGACAGCCGGCTGAATATGAGCCAGCAGTGTGCCCAGGTGGCCAAGAAGGCCAATGGCATCCTGGCCTGTATCAGAAATAGTGTGGCCAGCAGAAGCAGGGAGGTGATTGTTCCCCTGTACTCGGCACTGGTGAGGCCGCACCTCGAGTCCTGTGTTCAGTTTTGGGCCCCTCACTACAGGAAAGACATTGTGTCCAGAGAAGGGCAGCCAAGTTGGTGAGGGGCCTGGAGCACAAGTCTTATGAGGAGGGGCTGAGGGACCTGGGGCTGTTTAGTCTAGAAAAGAGGAGGCTGAGGGGAGACCTTATCGCTCTCTACAACTACCTGAAGGGGGGTTGTAGTGAGGTGGGTGTTGGTCTCTTCTGTCAGGTGGCTGGAGATAGGACAAGAGGAAATGGCCTCAAGTTGAGGCAAGGGAGATTTGGGTTAGATATTAGGAAAAATTTTTTTACTGAGAGGATTGTCAAACATTGGAATAGGCTGCCCAGGGAAGTGGTCGAGTCACCATCCCTGGAGGTATTCAAAAAGCGAGTGGACAGGGTACTTCAGGACATGGTTTAGTGGGCATGGTTGATGGTTGGACTCGATGATCTTGAAGGTCTTTTCCAACCTAAATGACTCTATGATTCTATGATTCTTCCACACTCGTGTAGAACCAGGAGATGCCATAGTGTGCCGATTCAGTAATGCCCTGGCAGCGGGGCTGCGCTGGGGAGGCCTGGCGGAGGGGGTGGCCCGACAGGGCTGTGAGGTCACAGAGCCCCGCTTTGACATGCTGTGCTGCGCCAGCTGCGGGCAACACTGTGGCAGCAGCGGCAGCAGCATGGCGCGAGCCTGGGGGGCCGTGGTCCTCGCCTGCCTCCTCCTGCTGGCCCTGCAAGCCTGGGACGCCCAGGCTGCTCCAAGGCGAGCGCAGGGAGCAGGTAGGCAGGCGGGCAGGGGGCCAGCACCCAGCTCCGAGCAGGGCAGCGTGGCATCCACCGCACCTCAGCGGGGCAGCAGTGGGGCCGGGGCTAGGGCTGGGTCTGGGAGAGCAGCTGGGCCAGGCTGAGCGAGCCAGGCAGACACCCTGTGGGGAGGCATAGAGGGGCTGCAGCTGCTTCGGGGGCGTTTTCTGGGCAAGCAGGGGAGCTGGGAGCGGCGGTGCGGGGTAAGAAACCCGGCGCTGAGTCCCTGCGGGGCCCTCCCTGCTGCCCGGCCCAGTCTGCCCCCAGTATGTGTGTTGGGCCGGGGGTGGCGAGTAAGTGGTGCTGCGGGAGCCAGGCGACAGCCCGTGGCAGCGCTTCTCCCCGGACTGGCTGCAGCCGTGCCCAGGGCCGTGGGTCTGGCCTTCAGCCTCGGGGACGTCCCGGAGGGGCGTGCTCAGGACTCATCCGCTCGGGAAAATGGGAGCGTTTCTGCTCTAGTCCTGCAGCTCTGCTCCCCTTGGATGACCCGCAGGTCCCCAGCCCAGAGGAGCACGCGGGTTTAGCGCTGGCGCAGCCTTTCACAGGCTCTTGTCCCCAAGAAGCGTGGGCGATCGCTTTTTCCTCCAGTTCGTTGGTGTTGGCTTCCTCAGCCACTTTAACAGAGTGATTCGATGGAATTTGTTACAATGAAATCTGTGACTTAAGGATTCGAAAATGGCAAGGATCGCCCGAAACTTGCAGCAGGGTTGCACACAGGTGGAGGTTAAATCAAATCACGCATGCGCACAGACGGAGAAGACGGTTCTGAACCACACACAGACAGGCGAAATAGTTCCGAACCAAATCACACAGAGACAGGCAAATAGTTCCGAACCAAACTCCAAATGCACACGCACAGATACAACGGTTCTGAACCAAATTTTACGCCGCCCCCCCCACACACACACAGAGGTTAACCTATGATTAAAATTTCCCTTTCATGAGTTTCATGAATTACTCGCTTTTATGTACCGGCATTCGTCAACGGACGGTCAGTAAAGCTCGTGCAATCAGGCCCTTAAGTCCTCGCGAAACCGTCGACGGACGACAATCTTTCAATCCTCGCAAAATCTACCCTGGGTGGCGTCCCAGCTCAGGGGAGGTGCTGGGTCACACAGCCCGCTGCAGTCCCAGAGAGCTCCAAAGGTCTCGTCTTGGATCGCTGTTTATAGGGTCTCGAGATGATTGGCTTTGGTCATTATTTTACCTTCTGGCCACAGTTTGTGCTGAGTCATTCTGACACATAGTTCGGGCAGCAGATGGGCCAGGGGTGGCCAGGGGCTGCCTGGTGCCCTAAAGGCGCTGCACTTACAACCAAGATAACAGCACAATAGGGGGTTTTCCCAAAGCATGCATGGTTTATCCTGAGATCGCAGAGTGGCTCAGGGGGCTGCACCACCACACCTGTGTTTGATTACCTGTTTGGTTCCCGCAGTCCATGTTGATCAAGATGCTCAGTGGAATCCTGTTCCTGAGGTTGGGGGGAATCCCAGAGGTAAGAAGTATTCAGTCTTCATTTGTTATTGGCCTTTTGTATTTTTTAATATTTGGTTTGTTATTTGTTAATGTTTTGTTGTGGTAGTCCAGCCTTCCAATGGCCAGCAGGCTCTTCTCTGTAAGAATCGCGAATGATCATTTTTTCCTCTGGGGCTACATGCTCCCACTTTAGTGTGGGCTTCCTTTTGTGTGTGTGAGAGGTCTGGTGAGAAGGCCCTGAGAGGCCGTATGTTTGTCCATCTGGTCCTTGAGGGGTGTTGCACATGGGCTGGAGACAGAGGTTTGAAAGCTGCCGGGTCCCAGCCAGGTCCCTCTGCAGCTTTGGACGTCTCAGCCCGCGTCTGGGTCCCGTGTTGTTGCCTGACCCCCTTCCAGTCACTGCGGGTCACTAAGGAAGAGGTAGATCACAACATGCGATGGGAACGTTTTTCATCTCTGCTTGGTTACAGCTGTCCGTGGAGACAGGGGTTACTTGACTTCTCAACTTGAGCCTGTCCGTGAGCCTTGGGGCGATCCCACAGGTAAGGCCCTTCAGTGAATGAGCATTTACATTTTAATTTTCTGTTCCTGTGAAATTTAGCTTACTACTTTCTTGGCTGATGCTCAGGCACGCAGAAGAGCAGAGAGGGAAATGGGTCTGGCTCAGTGATGTGCCCCGGGGCGCTCTGCCTTGCTAAACTGTCTTTGCCAGCCTCTCCGCCCCTGCACTGCTTCTAGGGCTGGCCGCAAAGCCAGCGGGCACGTCGGGGTTGAGCTTGGAGCTGGTGTGAGCTCCAGGGAGTCTTTTCTCCCGACAGTTCCATGCCTGGTTAGTGGCCACTGCAGGCACCCGATAAATGTTTGCAAGATGCTCCTGAGTGGAAGGGAGAGAGGAGTGCTCTGGAGTAATCCTGTGTTTGAATTGCATTCACTGTCATTCAGATCTGAAGAAGTATGTTGAAGTATTTCACGGGAGCTGCTCTGTCCTATGTTCATTTACAGATGTGGCTGCAGGCGATGGTTATCCAGCTTCCTGGCTGGGTTTCAGGGCTGACCCACAGGCAGGTCGCATGGGTACGTCATGGCTTTTCACTTCTTTGAGAGCTGCCAGCTCAAAGTCCGAATGTCAGCCAGGTGCCTCTGCAGGTGTGAGAATACAGACCTGCATGTGCATGCCGTGACATTACGTGATCCCCTTGCATGTTCTGCTACTCAGTTATGACGATGTAGATCAGAACACGTGATGGTAACTTCTCGTGGGTGTTTGGTTGCAGATGTGGCCAGACGGAGGGCTTTTCCAGCTCCTTGGCTGAATCCTGGGCTGAATCCCAGCTGGCATCCCAGGGGTGAGTAGTCAGTCTTTATTGACTTGACAGAATAAGCGCTCATTTTCAATATTTTATTCATGTGACATTTACCTTCATACTTCCTGTTAATGTCCTCAAAGACAAAAGTATAAAGCTAAAATAGGGAACTATTCCCAAAAGATATCTGCAGTTCCAAAGGAAATCCTGAAAGACTTGGAGAAAGCAGCACCTGGTTAATGTATTTCACTCTGTTAACCGTACAGCTTGGGAAGCTGAGGTTTTAGATTCATGTGTGGACGTGCTGTAGCCTGCACAGCAGGAAGGGATCAGTCAGAACGTCGCTGCAGTGGCACTCGATTTCATGCCTTGCCTGGGCTGATGAGCCACAGAGATGGTCCAGCACAGCGTCTGCTACCCGTTGTGGTTCTGGCTGAGTCCCAGAGGCAGCTGCTGCCCCAGTTGTACCATTACTGGTCAGAGCTGCTTTGTGCAGATGCTGGTATCCAGATGTCAGGAACCAGTGTGTGCTGAATTTCTGTTCAGCTCATGCACAGCCCAGTTTGCGGCTGGGCAAGTTCAAGGCAGGAATGACGTCCCAAGAAATCTTGGCTGCCCTTTCCTAATGTTGGAAGTCAGGTGCAGATGCTGATTCTGCAGGCATTTGTTTGTGATTGACGTTCAGCCTGCAGACTGATAGCTGTGGTAGGATGAGTGTGACTGTTGGTGCTGCTCCCGGAGCGTGTGAGGCACGTGCGGAGGAGCTAATTGCTCATGAGCCATGAGGGGGCCAGCACCCTGCCAGTCGCTGGAGAGGAGAGGGCCCTTGGCTTGTGGAGACGATGCGCAAGCAGCTTTCGGTCGCTGGGATCAGCAGGCTTTGCCTGGGCTGCAGGCAGGATCGATCCTCCGGCCGGGTTTGGAGCAGCCCAGGCTTCACAGCCTGGTCCAGCCCCTTTGCTCTCCCTGATGTCTGAGGACTCTCGGTGACACCTTGGGGTCAGGGGTGGGTCGCAGCCGGACACCCAGCTTGAGGCCGGACACCTCACTTGAAGGCGGCCTTAAGTGGATCGTTCAGTTAATTCAGTCTTGGGTGGTTTAGCTCTCCATTTCTAGTTGTGTTTCAGAAAACTTGGCTGTGGTTTCCTGTTGTTTTGGGGGACTTCACTGCCGCTTGTGAAAGTGCCCAGAACATGGTTGCAAGAGCTTGGGGTTCAGTCCACCGTGTGTGTCTGTTCCCCTTCCCGTGTGCTGGAGTTGGCACGGTGGGATGTGCTTCTCAGAAGGCCTCTTTCCCCAGCTGAGCTGGCTGCGGCTTTTTCCCATCCTCTTTGAAGGAAGCAATTTAGCATCATCTTGCAGTTTGCCAAAAATGCAGTACATGTAATGTGAACAAGAAGATCACACGTGCAATTTCCCGTTTCCCAGCAGGTCAGGTTTTGCTGTCTGTATTGGTAGAGTGAAAAGTGTCATGTGCTTAATTTTTTCGCTGTGAACGTCACATTCTTTGGACTAGATGCACTCCCAAAAGCCCAGGCTTTGTTTCTAAGCTTTATTAATGTATTTGGGGAGTATTGCCTCGTGAAGGTATCGTCTTCCTGATGAGGAATGGTTGCTTCTAATTGTCCCGCTTGCTTTCTACAGAGACCAACCGTAAGACTGTGCAGAAGGAGGCCTTTCAGAAGGGAAGCAGGCACACCATGCCAGTCTCCGATGAAGAAAGAGAGGCAATGCAAGAGACTGGCATGCCAGGTAATTGCTGTCCCGTGGTCATCCGGTGTCACCAGTCAGAATCCCTGTGTGCCTGCAGGCTCTTCCCCCGGAGCCCGCTCTTGCACATCATGTCAGCAGCCAAACCTGGAAGTGTTAGTGCAGAGAAGGTGTTGTCAAAGAAGCCAGGAGTGGCTCTCTGAGGACGACTGTCGTCTCTGGTGTGTGGAGGTTATTGCCAGCAGCATGCCAGAGAGATGCTCTTAGACCTCTCTGGACGTGGTTAGAGATTGCTCACCTCCTGCCACACCCAGTTCCCAGGAATTTAGGAACTTTGCCCTTTTGGGCATGAGGCCATTTGAGGGCTACAACCCAGCCCTGCGCCACGCTCTCCCGGGGCAAGCCTTCCCCACAGCGTGTGCATCGGGGCCGGGGGTGACAAGCAGGTGGCACTGCAGGAGCAAGGCAATAGCCCGTGGGCTGGCTCCCATCTTTCAGGCTCTGGGACGTCCTGAAGGGGAGTGCTCAGGAGATGTCCGCTTGGGAAAACAGGAGCGTTTCTGCTCTACCCCTGCAGTGCCGTTCATTGGTTGAACTGCAGGTCCCCAGCACACAGCCCTGGCCTGCAGCCCGGAGGAACAGACAGGTAGTGCTGGTGCAACTGCTCACTGGCACGTGGGCTCTTCTCCCCGAGAAGTTTAAGCGATCCTTCTTGTCCTCTGGCGCTAAGACACCAGAGCCAGAGGCACCAACCACTGAAAAACAAATCTCTTGGGCATGTGAAGCACACTGTGAGACTATCCATAGCGCAGAGCACAGTAATGTGTGGCGTTGTCTTTTCTCCTGCAGGGGCAGATGCTGGGAGAAGGTCTGAGGCTGCTGGTCACGAATTGCTGCACAAGTACTATATCCCAGTGACCGCAGTAGCCTTGGCTGTGGTGCTGTCTGGGCTAGTTGGATCTTGCATAGTCATTTCACGGCTGAGGAAGAGAGACCCGTGAGTTGGCTTTTCCCCAGAGTTAGTTATTGCTGCAATGGGGTATTTGCAGTTAGAGTATCCTGGAGTGCCAAGGCAGCTGCTGGCAGTACTCTGCTGAGATTTCTGCTGTAAGATTTTTTTACCTGGCCTCTTAATTCCTATCAATGAGTAGTCTTTTCTGAAACCCATTTCTACAGAAGGAGCCAGGGAGATGAAGCAGCACTGGGACAAGCTGATACTGACTCTGCCCGGAAAAGTGAAGATGCAACTAGAGATAAAGGCAAAGCAGAGTCAGGAGAAGGAACAAGAAAAGTTGAGGTTGCTCAAGAAAATGGGACTTTCAACAACAGCTCCAGCCCATCACCGCACCCTTTTGTGGCAGAGCTCACGCAGCTGTACAAGAGCGCAAGCGCAGACCCCTCACCTCTGCCCGCTTGTCCCAGCTGCTCTTTCACCGACGATACCTCTTCAGTGGACAATTCGATTTCTCTTGACTCACCTCAGCCTAACCACTTCTGGTGTCCCTGTCACCAGTTCCAACAGGGATACTGTACCTCAGAAGATGAGTCTTTTTTAGAGTAAATAAAAAATACATTTTGGCCAAAAGCAGTGCGTCCTTGGCTGTTTTGGCCGTTTCCGTCGGGGTATAACGCACAGAGCTGGGACCAGCGCTGGATCTGTGAGAGAAGCTGTCAGAGACCTGCGCTCCAGTGAGGGACCCCTTTGTCCCCGCATCAGCCTGGTTTCCCAGCTGGGGCTGTCAAGAAGGCTTTCACCCACCAGAATGGGGACGTGCTGGTGGGACGTGAGGTGCAAAGGGTTGTCCTTGAACTGACTGGGGATGCTGCCCTGAATGCGGATGGACTGGGCAGAGAGGGAAGGGGGTGCTGGAAAGGATGGCCGACCAGCGCTAAGCACATCAAGGAGGGCTGACGGGGTGGCAGAGGCTGCGGGGCTGGAGCAGTGTTCCCCACCCCAGACCCTGGAGATGATAAATGAGCGGAAAGCTGGAGTGGGGCTGGGTGGGAGAAGGAGCGGAAGGAATGTGATATTGGTAAGCAGGCTGGCATTAAAAATGGAACAGAGTATAACGAAATATTAATAATACTGTAAAAAGAAATGGGTTAAGCTTTGCAGACTGCCAGCAAAGGGGAGGAACACCTTTGGAGTACATCTAAAGTCACGCTGGCCAAATACAGCGGATCCCGTTGAGGCTGACGTGGAGGCCTGACTCGCGAGGGTCTTCTCGGAGCATGTCAGATGACGCAAAGGACAGACCTCAAACCCAGTCTTATCACAATTCTGCTCTGCAGTTGCGACTGAATGGTACAGCAGTCAGGCAGAACATCGTTCTAGGCTGCCTTGCTGGGCAGTACGAGCACCTCCTCCCAGCGCTCCTCCCCCTGTGCAGAGCACCCCATGGCCAGCCCCGGGGAAGCCCACCACACCAGGATGTATGATTTTTTTCAAAAGAATCCAGGTACTGAGCAGTCTTGCAGGGAGCCATAAGTGGGAGACAAGTCCTGAAAACTGGGGGTGTGCAAGCGGTGCCCATGCTGGAGAAAAGGCAAAGGGGGAGAGCGAGGTTCAGGTGTCTCCTGAGAGGGCCTGACTCCGTCCCCTCGGGGTGTGGGTGCTGGGCTGGGGGAGGAGAGCTGCCCATGTCCATCACTTCAGGGCAGAAAGAGATCCCCCCCGTTGGGTCAGGAGGTTCAGAGCAGACCCCCTTGCTTTCTAGGCTCCTTCTCAGAGAGGAGCCTGGGGGCAGCTGAATCCACTCCTAGTCCCAGGCTTGGTCAGCGGTTTGTGCCTAAAGGGATGAGGCGTAGGGATTGTGGGAAAGCAAAAAGAAAGAGAGAACAAGACAGAGAGAGAAAAAGGAAGAGAAAGATGTCACCGGTCCTGGGTCCAGCGTTGGGCCAGTCAGCCGAGGGCTCCAGTCCCGGTGGGCTTGCGCACGACGTGGGGCTTCAGTTTGTGTGCTCATCCTTGGCTCTCCTTCGGGTGGGCGCTCGAACTCATGAGGTGTCCTGATCAGTTTGTGAGCTTTTGGGCGTGGGGGTCGTTTGGGGAATAAGCTCCCCCTCCCTGCAGACGCGGTCTTTGGCCATGCAGGGTGAGCTGTGCTGCTCAGTGTGCCGGAACAGCACATCAGAACAGGGAGCTGTGCACCCTCCGGCACCCCCCCTCCTGTTGCTGATGGGTGCTGATCCGCTTCTTTTGCCCTGGGGTTCCTTGTTATGCGGAGTCGGTCAGTTGAGCAGAACTTGCCCCACCGCAGTGTTTGAGACATCAACTCTTTCAGTCTCTCATAGGCCCCCCTGGCCCCCTTTGAGGTTTTTCCCTTCTACATCTGCAGCACCATCGGTCACCTCCTCTTCGGGGAGCTGGTAGGGGACCCAGGAGTCGGGGAGGGGACCCAAGCATGCATCACTTGTATATTCCAATCCTATTAATATTATTATTATTATTATTATTATTGTCATTTTAGTGTTGTTATTACTATCATTATTAGTTTCTTGCTTTCTGTGCTATTAAACTGTTCTTATCTCAGCCCACGAGTTTGACTTTTTTTCCCCCAATTCTCTTATGGAGAAGGATGTTCTATATGGGGTTGGGGAGGCTGTATGGGGTTTGGAGGGGCGGTCACGGGGGTATTATGGGGCTGGGATGATCTATATAGGTGTGTGGGGGGGTGGTTTAGGGTCTATATGGCCCCGGGGGGGGGGTTATATGGTCTGTATGGGGCTGGAGAATCCACAGGACTGCAGGCAGGGGCTGCCTGGGGCGGCCTGCTGCCTGCACTCCTTGCTGCCTGGGGCTGCCTGCTGCCTCTGTGCTGAGACGTCTGGGGCTGCCTGCACCCCTGGACACCCTGGTCCACTACCCGGACACCTGGGGCTGCCTGCTGCCTGCACGTCCAGATGAACGGGTCCTCCTGCTGCCTGCATCCCCGGACGCCTGGGTCCTCCCCCGCATGCCTGGGTTCATAGATGTTGATCTGGATTACGTTGCTGTGGAGAAAAAGCGGTGTCTATGAAACATCCATTTAATAGAATGCTGAAACTAGCTGGATGCTTTTGGCAATGACCGCATATAAAAACAAAACCATGAGTGGTTGATCTGAATGCTAGGTGCTTGAAGGTCCACATCATTTACAGCCTCTCCCTTAGACCCTGCTTGGATCTGGACTAGTGTGAAATAAAAACATTGGAACAAATACTACTTCAAAAAAACAGCTGGCTTCAATAATTTGAAAGATCTAGTTCTGCATAAGGTTGATATTACAATTTGTATGTTAAAAGGACACAGTCAACTGGAAGAAACTGCAGGTTGTGCTTACTGTAGTTAAATCACTTAATATGAAGAAGTTAGTAGAGGGGGAAACATGCAGTGTGGACTGCCTACAGCACATGATGTTCGAGTCTGTAGTGACGAGAATCTTTTGTCTTGCTGAGGGATTATAAAAAGCTTGCTTCCTTTTAATGCTTCTGTGTCGGAAGCTGCATTTCAGCAAGCAAAAACAACTTCCCTGACTCTTGTGTGTCCCTTTAATGCTGCAAAATGTAAAGAAGGATACTTGCATGCATCTTTCTCAATTAAATGTACAGTGGATGTCTTCTTCAAATAGGCTGGAGCTTAAAAATGACCTTCAAAATACTGGATCATGTAATGTTGTCTACACATAGCTTCAGTCCACTTGGAAGACAATTGGATTGGTTACACAAGTCTTTCTGTAAGGTACAAACAGAGCCTAAGGTTTTGAGTGCCCAAGAATGCTCTTGTCAAGTAGGTTAACACGCACACAAACACCATGTAATAATGGTGTAAGGGGTCCCCAGAACATCTTCAGGACAACGGTATTTTCTATAAGCAGCTGTTTCCATGCAACCTCAGGTAGTGTTGTGCTGCTCTTTACAGGACTGGGTGAGCGGTGTTGTTTTTGGCTGTGTGGGCTTAAACGTGTTTCTAATGGGTGTGTCAAATAATTGCCTGTTAAACAGACTGCCAATCTGGCTGAAGCCAGTGCTTCTGAAGAAGGTAAAATAAAAGCTATGATGATCCAGTCCTGCCATGAATATGATCCAATCAAGTAAGTGTTGATAATGTCAAATCTGTTCTGCTGGGTCCAAACGAGTGCTGTTTCTGCAAGGCGATCCCAAAAGCTGAACACGGATTAAAGCTCTTCCTGGAGGGACCTGTGGGCAGGCAGGCCAGCCGGCAGAGCTGTCCAAGTCTCTGGAAGGTCTCTCCGAGCTCTTCCTGGCCAGAGGCAGCACTGGGAGGAGGGACAGGGTGGGCTGCTGGTGCCCTTTGTGCAGCTTGGTCCCTGCTGGGGGAAGTTTTGATGCTTCCTGGATTCCTGGATTCCTCTCCGGCACTGCCACAGTCAGATGCCATGCTCCTCCCTCATCCAGGTCGACAATCTGCCCCCGTCACCATCTCAGCACCCCCGAGTGATTGCCTGATGTGCATCTCCGCGGTGCTGAAACCCTCCTCCTCCCTGCTGAGGGGTCACACTCGGTGGTGTCCACAAACCGGCTGCAGAGGTCATAGCCCCGATGTGGGGATCTGCTCCGCTCTCTCTGCCACAGCTGAGCGTGCTCCCGAGCAGCCCTGGGTGTGGGAGCCCGCCTGCAGCTGGCATTGGAGGGCCCTGCAGCTGCATCATCCCTTGGGGCTCTGTCATGACGTGGAGGACTTGCTCTCCACCTCCCCTTCCTCCTTGCTGAGCGGTGGTAGTCTGTGGTCTCCAAAACCCGGCTGCGGAGAGCGTAGCCCTGCCGCAGGGATCTGCTCTGCTTCTGCATTGGCAGGGTTTGCTCCCGAGCAGCGCTGGGTGCAGGACCCGACTGGGAGATACTGTTGGAGGGCCCTGGAGCAGCATCATCCCTGGGAGTGTGATCATGACTTGGAGGACTAGTTCTCCTCCTCCTCCTCCTCCCTGTTGAGTGGTCGTAGTCTGTGGTGTCCACCAACCAGCTGCGGACATCTCTTCCCCACTGCGGGGATCTGCTCCGGGCCCTCTCCCTGGCACCGTTCCTCTGGCAGCGGGAAGAAGGGCTGAATCCCTGCTCCTCTTTGTTGCTGTCTTCTTGCACAGCGTGCAGAGGGGCAAATGGTGGAGAGCGGACCGGGCACGCAGCTTTCCTTCTGGACACCAGCCTTAGGCAGCCGCAGAAGAAGCGATGCAAGCAGGAGCCCACGTAGGAGGCGATGCTGAGCCTGCCTGGCCAGCCTGCAGATGCCTCCCGTGCACCTGCCTGGGTTAGCTGGCTGGTGCTGGCTGGTGCAGAGGAGCTGCTGTCCTCTGGAGAGTCCTCCATGCCCACCGCCGTGTCCTGCAAAGAGAGCTGTGCAAAGGTCCTGCCCTTTCCTCCTGAAAGGACCTGAACAGTGGGGAAACCCCAGAAGCTGTGGGAGGGGACAGCTAAGGGCCTCCCAAAGGCTCTCCTGGAGGGCTGCAAAGGCAGAAGGGCCAAAGGCGGACAAATGGGGTGGATCGAGGTGGGACGCTTTGAGAGGGAGCAGCCTTGCGGCTGTGAAGAAAGCTGCAGCGTGGGTGGGAGAAGAGAGCAATGCCAAGATCCCAGAAAGAAATCTGCTGTCCAGCTGGTGCCCTGACCCACCTCCCCAGGTTACCTTAGTCCTAGGAGGCAGACCCTGTGGTCCCACAGAATCCTCCTGCTTGCTGTCGGCCCCCCATTGACTGAGGGAGGAACAGGCATATGCTGGTGCCAGTGAGGAAGGCACCCTTTCTCCCGTTTTCAAATCAGAGCGCCTGGAGAAAAAAAAGAGTGATCTGCATTTAGGGCTGTTCTTGCAGCTTTCTCTGGGGTTCAGTCATTTTCTCGGAGCGGTTTTGACAACTGACAGAAGACGTAACCAAGACTACAAATGGGAAAATTGATTGGGGTCTACCCACCAGGTCTGCCCCTGTCAGAGCAAGTCCTCGTCTTTATCATCCCTACGGCCTCCATTTCATAGAATCATCGAATGGTGTGGGTTGGAAGGGACCTTAAAGATCATCTAGTTCCAACCCCCCTGCCATGGGCAGGGACGCCTTCCACTAGACCAGGTTGCTCAAAGCCCCATCCAACCTGGCCTTGAACACCTCCAGGGTGGGGGCATCCACAGCCCCTCTGGGAAAACTCTCCCAGTGTTTCACCACCCTCACCGTAAAGAATTTCTTCCCAACATCTAATCTAAATCTTCCGTCTTTCACTTTAAAACTGTTACCCCTCATCCTATCACTACACTCCCTGATAGAAAGTCCCTCCCCATCTTTCCTGTAGGCCCCCTTTAACTACTCTTCTCTACATTAGCCAGCTTCAGACAGCAGACAAGTAGCACTTTACACCAGGGCAGCAGCCTGAAGCCCAGCAAGGGAAGATAAGGACTGACGTGGGGTAGTTCACATTCAACAGCACTGAAGGATGCAGGTAATAATTGTCTCCTATGACAGGAAGAGAAGCATGCAGGAGGAGAAGAAAAATAGCAAAGCCAGGAAAAGGAAACGTATTCTGAACACATTTTAATACTTGTCATCACCTGACATAAAACAGTAAATAGGCTTGCTGCCTGAGAACTGTCTCGATGCCACAACCATTCACAGCCATATCGTTCATCTTGTACCACAGTCCATTGCTGGCCTGCAAAGAAAGGCATCAGTCTCTGGAGATGAACCGCATGGTTTCTCCACAAAAACACAGGCGGAGAACCAAGACTACACCAACGCAAATCCAATCCAGCCCCTAAAGAGACCTTCTCCCTCCAAACCTTGGCCACCAGTTACACTGCCGGGAAGCTTTGTCTTCCCCAGCACACATTTTTTCCCTGCTAGGAAGGAAGTTGCTCTTTACCTTTGTGTAGCAGAAATAGTGTCCTGCATGACAGCTGTCACCATGATGCACCAAGACAGCATATAAGGTGTAGAGGAGCCGTTCTCCAGCTGTCTGGGACATGTGTGGCCGAAGATCCAAGTACTCGGGATACTCCACAACCTACAGGGAGACCAGGAGGGCTCAGAAACGATCCTGAAGCACTACATGAAATAGCCTTCAACATGGCATGGTTTGGCTGGCAGGAAACTGTTCCCAGCCAAAGCAGCTCTGTCGGAGCAGAGTACATGCTTGTCTTCCCACCAGAACTCTCCTCTCCTCGGAAGGGAACACGAAAAACCCAACATGAACAGCTTGTGAAAGAGCGTACTGCTTTGGGAAATCTCCTGCTCCGGGAAAGGGAAGTTGCCCTCCAGTGGCATACACACCTTGCTGATCTTCCTGCCGGTGCAACCTTCAAACCTCTTCAGACACACTGTGAGAACCTTGGGCGCGCAATGGACTGTAAACCTCTTGGAGGCGGCAACCATCTTGTCACATCTTGAAAGCAAGCACAGAGCCAAGTGCTGAAATGCACCCAATTTTCCCCCAAGAAGACCAGACAAGCTTTCATGTCTCACACATCCTTACACTATTTTAAGGCTATTCAGTACCATAAGGCCAGATTAAAAAAAAGCTGCGTCTCATTATTGTGCATTAAGCCTATGTGAAATGATGACTTCTGCTCAATGACATGCAGCCCCTTCCCGCAGGATCTAGTACTACTGTGTCGCTAGTAATCATCTTACTTGCTACATTTAGAGCAGTTTTCACCATCCAGCTGCTCCGGTTTCACAAAGTCCTCCAGAGCTGCAGTGACAGAAGAGGCTGCCTGGAGGAGTGAGAAAGGAGAGCAGTGAGCTGCGGGCAATGCCCTTGCCCAAACACTTACTAGGAGTTGACAAGAAGACCCAGGCAGCTGACGCTGAGGAGGCGCACTGTGAACCCACAAGCAGTGTCCAGAAGGAGGCAGAAAGAGGGTATGATGCTGAACATTTCCCTCAGGGAATTGAATTCCTGAGGGATTCCCGGGGCTATCGGGAGCTACTTCCCTGTGGCACCGCAGGGTCATCAATAATGAAAATGATACAACCCATCAGCCTGGGAGCCAGATGGGGTGCTGAGGGAGGGCAAAAGGAAGAAGGATGAGAGTACGTCAAGGGTGCAGAGAGGATAATTCGTACTTGTCCAGCTTAAAGCCAGCACCTACAAGGAGACCACTGCCATGGCCTCCCCAGAAGAACACAGCTCATTCCACTTCTGACCCTCCACCAAGCTCTCTTGTGTTCGCAGTATACGTTTTTAAGTCAACCGCATGGATTCCGGAAAGCTACAGGGGCCTTGGGATGTCTTGAAACACAGCTATAAACCCTCTTACTTTTATATCCAAAGGGACATCCAGGAAAGCCTCGTAGGAATTGGAAACTGCTCTGCAGCTCAAGCACGTGACTGGAAGGCAAATCAAAATGCTCAGCGATAGGGGAAGTCACTGGCTGTGCCACTTTCCGTCCTTCATACCTACTACGCCAGTCACACGATCGGCTGTTTATCACAGACCAACAGAAGGGCACAGACAATTCCAAGTTGAGCAATAGTTGCGGAAAAGTACCTCTGGATCTCAGAAAGCCCCCAAATATTTGATGGATGATGGTAGTTGCTTGAGAAGACATGTCCAATCTGGAAATAAATGGTAAGGCAGAGAGTGATCTCCTCCAAGAGTCTTGCTTTGTGTGAAAGCCCTGGGCATAGGTTTTCCTTGGTGCGAGTACATCAAGGAGTCCAAAGGGCTCGGGAACATTGAAAAGGTAATTTGCTTGTGCTTACTCGCTGCTTCCACTCAGACAAGCTCTCTGCATGGCATCGACAGTATAGTGTAGGAACTCATGGGCATCTTCCTGCCTGCCTAGCTGGAAATCTTCTCCTATTCCTAAGAAAGAAGAAGTTAGTAATTCTCTCCTACAAGAAGGGGAGAAAACCTGTAAAAGCACCTGAAATGACTTACGTGTGAGGACGTTGATGACAGCGCTAGGCTGGATGGCACTGACTGAGGAATGCAGGACCTTGTTAACATGCGCTTCCATTACGCACATCATGCAGAAGTCTTGCTGACGACCTGAAGAGGGAGGGAGGGAAGCAAGCTCCTCAGGTTAGCAAAATAGCCATAGCGATGGGAAACCTCATGGAGATCCTGAAGTTTTAAGAACAGTCTCCACTCCTCCCAAGGTGCCAACAACCCAACAAGCCTGGGACATTTTAGTGTGTAGAAAACTTTCTTCAGAGGGATGCTTAACTGACAGAAGTTTTCTGTGCAGTAAGCAGAGAGTTTGACTTGCAGGAATAGGGACCAAGACCTGGGGCTAGAAAGAAGTGCCTATCTGAAGATGAACACACCTAGATAAGACAAGCGGCTTCTAGGCCTGAGCGTTCAAAGAACAACTCCTCGTGGGGTTGACAAAGAAGGGCTGCTTTTCTCCTAAATCAAATTCCAGATGCTGGGAATCCTGGGGAAGTGCCCAACAGATGTACCAGGAAATGTTCCTAAAAGTACTCACACGACTGGCTGTGCTCACGAGAGAGCAGGTAGTTGGCCAGAGGGGCTGTGTACGTCAGGCACTGCAGGACGGAGTTGAGGAAGCACGTATTGCCCAGGTTGTGCAGTCCCGCTCCAGCTCTCTGTCTTTGCTGCCAATCCATGCAAATCTTCTCCGGGGGAAAGAGGATCCTTTGTTGCGGAGCCATTCCCTTGGCAATGACTGCAGGGAAATGACATTTGAAAAGAGATGACACGATTTTGTTGCACAAAAGCATTTTTAAAAGTCGAGTTCTGTACAGGAGCACCCAGGACAACCAACTCTAACCTCCAACCCAGAAACACTGGGGGAAGCCTAACGCTGCCGTTGATATTTACTGGTCAAGAAACAGTTTTGGAAAATAGGCTGTTCCCCTGCTTATTTTGCCAAAAGTCCAACAAGCCCACACTCCGATTTCTGTGCCCAGGGCTACCTTCCTTTCCCTCTCGAGACTTGAATTGGATTAGCAGGTCAAGTCTCCCCTGTTCCTGATTGTAAATTGATGAAAACAAGCAAGTGTCTAGCACAGAAGGTAACCCGACCGATGTCAGATCTTTCTACGAGCGAGGTCATCTTTCAAAGTCTTGTACTAGTGGCAGAGGAGTGACAGAGGAGCGTTTTCCTGCGTCTAATTGGAAGCACCTGGCTAAGTCTGGCTGCTATCAGGAAATGCCCCAGAATTCACTCTAGGTTGTCAGCACATGCAGGGATGGAGCACCAGCCACGTCCGTTGCCTTTGGGGATTCACAAAGCCCAAGCCTGCTGGTGAAGCCGTTACTTACGGGAGTCGTTCCCCATTGTGGCCATCACTCCTCTCAGGAACAGAGGGGAAAGCTTTGGATGACAAAGGAGGTCAGGACGTGCTCCAGAAAGAGAAGATCAGCACCAATCCCCTCACCTGATCACAAAGAAATAACTGTAGCTCAACAAAATGCTTAAAAAAACCCCCAAACGCAACCCACAGAACAGCATCCGCCATCAACAGTGTTTCAGTGGCACTTGTAACCGCTGTCGAGCTGCAGGCTGATGGCCCCACTGTCCCTGTCACAGGACTCCGGCTGACAGCAATTACCAAGGTCCTTTTGAAAGACTGCATTGCGTGTCACCTGCTCTGAAGAGGACCTGTTGCTTACCTGTGGCTAGCCTTAGCAGCAGAGCCCTTGGGCTCTCCAGCCCACACTTGCTCACCTTGGATGCAGGAGTGACCAGCTTTCGGCCGCTATTTTAACGGCTGCCTTTGCCGTGCTCCTTTTCTGTCTTCTTTTCTACCACATCAATCAGATCAGGGTGGGCTTCTTGTCATGCCTGAGCTTTTCCAGCTTAAGAGTTGCTGCCTATCACTATGTTGAAACCAGACACATTTAGCCTCAACTGAAGAGGGGAGATGAGGGATATTCGTCCAAGTGTTCTCTGAAGACAGACACAGGGATCTGTGATCATTTCACACATGTGGAACAGGCCACACTTACCTTTAGCAGATGATGGCCAAGCACTATTGTTCCAGAAGGAACATACGAAATTTAGTCACTGAGTCAACATCTGTTTCTTATGTCTGAACAACAGTCAAAGCTTCCTTTGCTCTGTAAGCATGCTGTCCTTCACTGTGGTTAAAACCATCTTAACTGTACTTCACCACCTGAAGTCAAATGCGTTCCAGTATCTACCCTCACCCAGAGAGCCCTGTTCGGATACATCCCTTCACACTACTGTAGGCACTGCATCAACACTTCAGAAATCCCGCCAGAAGACTTCTAAACATGACTGTAGTAAAAACTACCTACTCGGGCCTGAGCGTAACTGCATTCCAGGTGTCTTCAGCTCAAAAAACTTGGAAAAATTAATCATAAGAAACTCCACGTGCAGAGTAAACTAAATTCACAGGAGACTGAAAAATCATCAGTAATGCTGCTATAGCGCTCTGAAAACAGAGGGGAGTTTAACAGAGCACAAGACAGACATCGACTATGGCTTCTTCAGCACAAGGTTGTATAAAAATACACAATTTTGCCTGGTTTGATGGAGCTACTCCAGAAAAAAGTCCAAAATTTTATTCCCACGCAAATTTACTAAGTATTCTGAACCTTGATAATAAAGCATACTTAACACCTTCCAACGGAAGTAAGAATCCCACTTCGCCGAGTCCTAAATTTTCTGTGTTTCATCAGGCCAAAGCATGTTCACAGAGAACGGTCCAAAAGAAATCTTCAGTTTTCAATGGCCTCACCATCACGAGCACAGACTAGGCAAAGGGAGAGTCTGAGGCTGCCTTCAATTCCCATACATCTGGTGTTTACTTTGGTGATACCAGTTCCCTGGACCACACATAGGAAATGCTAGATGAGCACATTTTTAAAGACTGTTACGGTCCTGTGCTTTTTGATTCTGGAAAGTAAAAATTGGAGTGGCTTAATTGGAAAGCCTGCTTTACCTTGCGCAGAAAACACCTGAAGTCCACCAAGAATGCCTTGACATGGAAAGGCACAAACTACAGGAAGTGAAATCCAGTACCGATTCTGGTTTGTTCTTGTTTTAACCGTCAGAAGTACAGGATGCTCCATCTCTAACCCAGTATTTAAAATGTGATAGTCACCCCCACTGAAAAGCAAGATGAATTATTACTATTACTATTTACTGTTTCTGTACTGCTAAATACCCCAGTAACAACACATATAAACAATGACACTTTCTGAACAAAATAGGCTCCGCAAGCAGGAGGCTCTAAAATAAACGCTGCTTTAATTTATCGTACTTCCAAAGAGAACTCTTCTGGGGCAAATCCCATAGCCAAACAGTTGAGGGCTTTCACTGCTGAATTCAGTCTTTAAATT
Organism: Harpia harpyja; assembly: GCF_026419915.1. Lineage (NCBI taxonomy): Eukaryota > Metazoa > Chordata > Aves > Accipitriformes > Accipitridae > Harpia > Harpia harpyja. The sequence goes on along the minus strand of NC_068963.1, from coordinate 486,366 downwards.
CAGTCATTACCACGATGTTATGCCCTTAATGCACAACGAGAAGTGTTTCTTACCATGCTGGCTTTCTGACAGTTGAGCAACACCCACCACTGCCACCTTTTTTTTTTTTTTTAAATTACGTCTGCCTTACAATTATCAAGCTACTTAATTTTACATTTTCTAGATTTCCTGTCATTGTTCAAAGTAGTTTAAAGCAGAAGCCTGCCTTTCTAGTGGGTTTTCTTCTTCTGCCAAACTCATCTGCTGAACCCCACATTTAATGGAAGGGTGAGCTCTGTATCATGGCACCGCACCACCATATGAAAATACTACTAATAAAGCTTCTATTTAAAGAACACAAACACCTTGGTGATCAGCATTCTTATGAGAGGAAATACAGATTACAGGGCATCCTAAAGTCTATGTGTAAATGTCTGCTGGCAAATGACAGCAGCTTTCCAAACAAACTGGAACAAGGTTGAAATGTGACAGCTTTGTATTGAACGTTATTCTAAAATAGTCAGGACCAGCTGTGAATAGCGGCTCTATGTTTGGGGCCACATACTACCTTTTACAATATAAAACCAAGGCCACTTGGCACATGAAAAAACCGTGCCTCTTGGCAGCACCTCCCCACATTGCATCAGTTCAAAGGATTTAAAGTCCTACCTGTCTTTTCAAAATTAAACCCCTTGATATGCTATTTTTCGTACATGTTAGCTACCAGCAAGCTTTTACTGGTACCTTTTTTCTGTCACTAGTCTCTTCTCTGCTCATGTTCAGCTATCACTGGAAATCTCATCACGTTGGCTAGTTTACTGAAAACTTACTATAACCAAAAAGTGACATAGCAGGGCTGTAATGTATTCTGCAAAGCATTTTGCTGCTGCTATTTTATAACAGGTACCACCTTCTTCTGCCAGGCAATTAAAAAAAAATTCAGCTGTGAAAATTTTTGCAGTATACTCCACCCAAACTAATTAACTAATTAACAAAAATAACATGCCCCAGCAAAACCTTTCATGATACGTGGCCACAACTCACAATTCTGTTCAAAATGTTCACTTTTATAAAGCTCTGATGTAAAAATCAAATAATCAAGCAGCAATATTTTAAGTGCAGCACAGGGTCTTCCATGTCACTATTTGCAACGCTTGAATTCATTTACATTTTAACAAAATTTAATAGAGATGACTTAGGAATTAAGTCATTTTTTTAATATCCCTCATTCTATGTAGTGACAGATTTCACGGTTTGCTTATCTTTATCTTTGCTCTCCTTCGATTTTTCCTTCTTGCGTTTGTGTTTTTGGCTCTTTTCCAATTCCGCTTCGCTTCCAATGTGTTTCTTATGCTTCTTGTGTTTCTTATGCTTCTTGTGCTTCTTATGCTTCTTGTGCTGCTGCTTCTCTTTTTTCTTTTTCTTTTTCTTGCTGTCTTGACTCTCTCCTGAGCTGGCACTGCTGCTGTGGCTTCGAGGCTGACTCTCAGAAGGGCTTTGACTACAGCTAACACTGTGACGGCTTTGACTTCTGCTTGCTTCAGGCTGGTCAACTGCAGCAGGTGCTGCTGTATCCTCTTTCACCTTATCAACAGACTTTTCTTTCGGGTCTTTGGGATTTTTTCCTGCAGCTTCCTCATCTTTTGCAGATACATTACTCTCACTGTCATTTTCCTTGTGGTCTTTCTTTGCCTTTTCCTCCTTCGCTGGTCTGGTTTCTGGGTGATCTTTTGTCACTTTGGGGTGAATTTTCTGTGGGGTACCAAGAACCTTCTCACCCCTTTGAGAGGAAGATGTTTCAACACTGCCTGTCTTTGGCAACTCCTCCTTCACTTTTTTCGCAGGAGGTTCCATTCGAGGAGACTTTTCACAAAATGAAGGAAATCCTTCATTCTCATCTCCTTTTCTTCTCTTCTGGTATTTTTTATGTTTATTTCCTTTGCCATCATCCTGTGGATATTCCACTTCCTTCTCTTTTGATTTTGTAGGATCTTTGATGACATGGCTCGCTCTTCCAGAAGATTTTTCAGGGTAATTTCCAGCTCTATTACCAGGTGACCTTGATCTAGAACAATAGTTACGACTCTTCCCTTTGCCTCTTCTTGGATACAGCCGCGATCACGAGTAGGAATGCAAATGGGAACGACAAAATGATCGAGAGGGGGAGCGAGAGGGGGAAGAATCTGATCTTGACTTGGAGTAGGTATAGAAACTTCTAGAGTAAGATGAAGCACTATAAGGAGGCTTGGACCTTAAAAAAAACACAACACACACACACAAGAAGTTAATTCAAAACAGTCACTCTCCCCAGTTTTTTCCTCCCAAATTTGGTTTGGGGTTTTTTGACTCTCCATACACTTATGTTCTTTCAGCTGCTGACATAATGCTACTGGCAACTGAAGAACTTAATAACATGTAAAAGTTTCTGCTCACAAGACAGAACAGCTGTTGCTTTGTTAGTGGAAAAACATACAGGAAGGGTAAGTCTGTTTCCACTCGCTTCTACCACATGAACTACCATAGCTATTGGCTGATTTAAGGTGGTGTATAGTGGCCTCTACTGCTATGTGAATGCACACATTTTTTCACTACTCTGCAACTACATGCAGTGCAAATCATTTTTGTTGCAGTAAGATGCAAAAAGAGCAAGTCTTAATGGCTACAGTGCAGTATCAAACATCAGGAAAACACGATTTGGCCTGAAGACAGTAAAGCTCAATTTTAAAATGCCAGCTTAGTCTATTTAACTTCACTACTTCTTTGGCAATTTGTACAGGGTGCAAAATACTTGTACTGCAGTCTTACAATCAACACTTCTAGCCCAATGTCCTAGCAAAATCTTGCACATACCTCTAGCTCTAACCAAGGATAGTGACAGCGCTTCAAGAAAAAGTCGTATCTAAACGCTTCTAAGCTCAGCCTCTAGTAATATGACTCAATGTCATTACTCTAGGAAAGATACTGACAGCATTACTAAGAGACAGCTATTCAGGCTCCTGCCCAAGTGATATTGGGGGATAGAAAACATCAGCTACCCTGAGTTTTTTCTTCACAAGTTTTTCTTGGTTTTCATTTAACAATGTCAACAAAATTCTAGTGAAAGCCACCAGTTTGCAGTCCAGCTTAAAATCTCTCCGTGTATCCACAGGAGACAGACAAAAGAGGAAATGCAGACAATTATCTCCTCCGATGTGCTTTGAGGTAATGGTTACAATCAGAATAGGGAGATGCAGAAAATCTGGCTACTACACCTATTCAGTTTCTAGCCTCCTCACGGCTCTCAGGAGGTGAAGGATGTCACTGCAGAGAAGCTTTAGGAAAAGAGACACCTGTTCCTTAACAACTGCTGCCCCATTATAACTACCAGACAACTGTAATCTCTGCCATATCTGAGCTAGTAACCTACATATGAAACTCCTATCCCTGCCAATCCCTTGAATCATCCAATCCATTCAATGAGAGAGAGGTGGAGTGGAACTCCCCCTGATTCTTCCAGACAACCTGCTTCTCCATTACAGACATGTAAACCAGTTACCTGGGAAACGAATGCCTACGCTCCTTTGGAATCTTTTTACATTCCATCAATTCCTTAGCAAAAGCACTTGCAAACTCATCGAGTTTGGACTTTTTCTTTTCCCTGTTAAAATCAGTTTGACCTTTATTACAAAAAGGCACCAACAAACAAAACATGGCCAATATGAGAAAATATAGACTGCATGCAAATGCAAAAGGGGAACATCCTATTTCAGCAAAAACAGTTTAGCATTCCTACAAGTTTTAGGGAAAGTTTTAGAATTACATTTGTCTTGGTTTAGTTTTGCATGTTTACCATCTGCAACAAAAAAGTATATTGGAAAAAACACTGTCATTTTTGCTTGTCAGGTGCACTTGAGTGTAACTGCAGCTCGATATGCGATCAAAATACAAAAATGAAGAACAACGCAGCTTCATTGAGCCAAATACTTACTCCTCCTTAAGACTCCGTTGTTCTCTGTAAAACTCCTCCCTAGAGAAAGGAGATGCTTGTGTCCTTGGGATGGTAATTGAATGAGACATGGGTACTGCTCTTGGAACACAAGCTGATGACGTGTTTGCAGGAGCTGGGGGATATCCTGGAGGGGGGACAGTGCACCCAGCAGATGGAGGCTGACCACGTGGAAACTGAGGAGGAAACGGTGGTGGTGGTACCCCCAGTGGAAGAGGAAGTGCATGGCGTGCTGGAGGATACGAGGGAGCTGGAGGCACAGGCACAAAGACTGGTGTTGGTTCTGGTAGTGCTGGGGCCTGAGTCCTTTGGGTACATTCACTGGGCAGGCGTCCTCGATTTGGACCTCTAAAGAAACCCAAAAACATGTGTCACTGTTTGTGTCTGATTTTGAAGAGGAAAGCGAAGGAAGCGGGAGCATGGTGGCGAGCACTTCTTGTTCTCAACTTAAGCATTTTTCTCCCTGCTTTCCGTTCATTTGAGATTACACTCATTTCTTGATCCTCATACTTGCCTTCCACATCCTCACCCCCAACACTTCCCTCGGTCTTCTCTCCTTGCATTCACCTTTGCAACTGTGGGTGGAGGCTGCCCGTGCTTAACAGAGACTCCCATCTCCCACGTGCCATGTGCGCACCGCTCCTCTGCTACTCCTTGAGACACTTAATATTTCGCACTTCTAACCTTCAAAGTACTGCACAAATATTAACTCATCTTCTCTCAAACTTCTTTTAACCTCTTCCACATACGCTTCCTGTGCTGTTGCCTCATGATGATGTACTTGGCCTGTTCTTGTCCCTGCATTGTTATTTTCTTGCTTACTGAATCTGAGATTTTAAATCATCTGTGGGATGGATCCCGATTTTTGTTTGGATTTCTCTTTAAGATTTTATAAACACAGTGCACCCTTACAGTCTATCTAACATCAAGTATATAAAAAAATGAAGGACTGACTTGGCACAGCAATAACAGATAAAACACATTCTTCTCTTTCCAAGGGAGAGAAAGCAGCTTGGCTATTTGAGATGAGTAAATTGAAGAAACTCAAAATTGTCATAAAATAACAGCCTTGACTTTTCCAATGATTTGCTCAATCAGAATCAACTAAGTTGTTCAAAAAAGAATGCTGGAGGCTGATTTCTATTGGGAAATCAATTTCTTCAGCCTTATACAGCCAGTAAGCAAAAGGGTGGCTTTTCCACCTGATCCTTTAAGTATATTTGATTTTTATATGTACTTATGGTTTCCTCAAAAAGTGTTCATTTTTCAGAGTCCTCTTTTCAATTAGGCACTGGACTTTTATTGTAAATAATCTTACTGGGAGCACATACCCCTTTGTTAAAACCAATTCAAATTAGGCCATTTAAAAATTCATGACCACTTGTGTTCTACACAACTGTCTGTGCACACTTACTTCATTATAAATCAGCTGTTGTAGAATTTATGTGTTACAGCCTCATTTAACAGGTTACAAGTAGTAATACATTGAATTTCTGTAGAATACTTACAGTTCCCAGCCTGGTCTGCCACCTGCTGAGCAAATTGTACTGGCTCTCGCTGGATGACCTTTTGGAGTGGAGAGAGGAAAAAGCAAAAAATCCCATTCAGTTTATCTGAAGATCATTTTTTAAAAGAAATTCTAAAGTTACAGTTCCTTACCAGTGGTAAGTGTTGATTGTCCTTGGGGGCCCAGATGACTTGGTAATGCTGGTTGTCTTAGTACAGGAATCTGACAGCCCTTGTGAATAAATGCAGACAGTTGGAAAATTAGCTCTACTAAAATACAAGAATCGCTGCAAATGTTGAAACAAAGCTTACCTTCTCTTCCAACAAACTGCTGATTGACAGAGACAAATATGTAGAAGGTTCAGCAGCAGTCACCAGAGCAGCAGGAGGTGTAAGAATCACGAGTGGTGGTGGCGGCAGTGGCAGCTGCTGCTGCTGTTGGTGCCAAATCTGCTGACGGTGCCTTTTTCTGTAACCAGCTCTATTTTTGAAGTTGCTCACAGCCTAGAGGCAGAAAAACATTTACAAAAAGGTAATATGAAACTTCAGCAGATATACGAACAAAAGCCTCCACAGAGTAAAATTACTTGTGTGTTTCTGTAAATGCTATCAATCCCAAAAGAAATCAACATGCCGATACATGAACACATCACATTAAACACTGATACTAGTGATTGGTAACTCAGAGTGTCTGTATTTAAAGTACTTCCGTGTTAACACAGAATTTGAAAGCGAGGCAATCACGTTAAACAAAAGCATGACCTGAATTTGCCAGATTGTCTCTAAGGAGTTGTAAGCTTCTGTGATAACAGATAATGTACTTGAAAGGTAAATTTAGCCTTATTCAATTCAACCTTGCTTAAGCAGATGTAAATTAATATTTCCTTCCCTTTCGGCTTTTTACAAATAGCCTATTCTTACAAGCACTTTACGTAAAAGTCATCATGTTACCCGGCGCAGGCACTTGTTGGCCACTAAAGCATCAGGCGAAACACCTGTCTGATGACACTTTGGGCATCTATGTTCCTCAGATTCCAGTAAGGCTGTTCTAATACCTGTGTATAATTAGAATAATCAAAATAGCATTTAGCCAAACTAAGGAAGTTTTGGGGGTTCTAATCAACTATAAAAACACGTATATGATTAACAGGTGAATATGGTCTTGAATTGAGAGCATGAAGCTATAAAGGTTCAATAGCGTAAAAAATTTCTAGTAGGCAGCAAATAACTCTAGAGTTTTGGTATGTCACTGTTGTAACATTTGAAGATGTAGAGTAGGCTGTGTCTTGATCTTTCAGCTAGTCTTTTTCCCACTATATAGTACAGTGAGAAGTCCCCACCCTCAAGGTTAATGAATAAAACTTGTCTCAAAAAAACGAATAGTACGTTCAAAAAACCATTAGTAGGTTCGAGTTCTGAAGGTTTTAACCAACTCTCCCGTGGAGAAAAATGTGGATTAAATGCCTCTAACTAACTATCCGTTTGTTGCAGACCACCGTAAGTCACCAGAGTTGGCTATATAGTTTTGTATGAGAGAAAGGGCTGTGGGCAAACTAAATGCATTCAATATCCAATACTGCAATCACCTGCACAACCAGCCACTCCTCTCATACTCATCCTTCCGCATGTAAATTTAACTAAAAAGCTATTTATTTATTTATTTATTTATTTATTTAACTATTAAAGCTCTGTGGCTTTTTTTCCCCTTTATACGAGAAGAGCCCTTTCCTATTCAGGGTATACTTAAGTATAAAATAGAACTGGTAACAAAGTAATTTCGCTATCTCCTCTTTCTGCTTTCAGAAGAGCAGATGTGCTGTTTTGAATTAACAAACATGGGAGTTCAGACTTACATTCATCACAATAACTGTTTCCACAGCAGGGAATAATAGCTGCATCAGTCATTATCTCCTTACAAATGAGACATAAAATCTCATCTGGAATAGGATCATCTGAGGAGGAAGAGGATGGCTCCTCTGGTAAAAAGGGAGGCTTTTCCTTCTTTCTTCTAGTATAAGCTTCCCTGGAGGAGGGGTGGCAAGGAAAAAGAAACAAATTAAAGATGGGTAAAGGAAAACTTTTCCAAGCTTTGGATATTATCAAAAGAAGACAGGAGATGGAATTCTTCTCACTCCACATTAGCCTTCTAAAACATAGGCATTTAGTTGAAACTACTTTTCTATAGCCACCACACTAGAATAGGGAGGGGGGAACAATGTTCCTGCTGCAGAGCTCTCCCATTCAGTGGATCAACAAAGAAATTAGCTCAGATGAGAAAAATCATTTCTTGACAGCTAGAAATCAGGTGAAATGAGTCCCACCTCTCCTTTGCCAGAGGGTAAATGTAAATTTCAGGCTCAGGGTAAACTTAGTCTGCCAGTAATTACATTTTATAAATGGAAGAAGTCCATGTTGCAGCTTCTACAAAAGGAGATCCACGACAGAAACCCAAAAGTGCTACCAAGCGCATTTTAAAACAGCCACTCTTGTCAGCACACAGCAGTATTTTCTTAGTTCATAGCAACAGGAAATCTGCAGCCTGTTTCACCCATAAGATCTACTAAAACTCAGAGGGAGGAAATCTCAGTCCAACAGCTATTTGTTAAACTTTGCAAGAAGCCTTTGAAACACAAAGCAGAAGCAAAACGAGCTTTCAAAGAGAACGACTCCCGCTGTAACCACTATGGAAATCTTTTGCAGAAATACAGGTTCTTAGCATATCACAAGTTTAACCAAGTTCCAGGGGCATGAACAGTAGGACCACCCTATTTTAACATTAGAAAGCATCACAGATTTTAAGGTTAAGATACAATGACAATGCTTCCTCCCTCCTCATTACAGATGCAGGTCAACCTCGTTGCATTGCCACTCAGATGTTGTGGTGGGTTGACCCTGGCTGGACGCCAGGTGCCCACCAAAGCCATTCTATCACTCCCCCTCCTCAGCTGGACAGGGGAGAGAAAATATAACAAAGAGCTTGTGCATTGAGATAAGGACAGGAGAGATCACTCACCAATTACCATCACGGGCAAAACAGACTCAGCTTGGGGAAAATTAACTCAATTTATTACAAATCAACCAGAGCAGGGCAATGAGAAATAAAACCAAATCTCAGAACATCTTCCCTCCACCCCTCCCTTCTTCCCAGGCACAGCTTTACTCCCGAATTCTCTACCTACCGTCCCCCCCAGCGGCACCGGGGGATGGGGAATGGGGTTTACGGTCAGTTCATCACACGTTGTCTCTGCCGCTCCTTCCTCCTCAGGGGGAGGACTCCTCACTCTTCCCCTACTCCAGTGCAGGGTCCCTCCCACGGGAGACAGTTCTCCATGAACTTCTCCAGCGTGGGTCCTTCCCATGGGCTGCAGTCCTTCAGGAGCACACTGCTCCAGCGTGGGTCCCCCACAGGGTCACAAGTTCTGTCAGCGAGCCTGCTCCAGCATGGGTTCCTCTCTCCACGGGGCCACAGGTCCTGCCAGGAGCCTGCTCCAGCGCGGGGTTCCCACGGGGTCACAGCCTCCTTCGGGAACCCACCTGCTCCGGCGTGGGGTCCTCCCCGGGCTGCAGGTGGATATCTGCTCCACCGTGGACCTCCATGGGCTGCAGGGGGACAGCCTGCCTCACCATGGTCTTCCCCACGGGCTGCAGGGGAATCTCTGCTCTGGCGCCTGGAGCACCTCCTCCCCTCCTTCTTCACTGGCCTTGGTGTCTGCAGGGTTGTTTCTCTCACATGTTCTCACTCCTCTCTCCAGCTGCCGTTTTCCCTCTCTCCCAACATTTTTTCCCTTCTTAAAAATGTTATCACAGAGGCGTTACCACTATCGCTTATTGGCTCGGCCTTGGCCGGCAGCGGGTCCATCTTAGAGCCGGCTGGTATGGGCTCTCTCGAACACAGGGGAAGCTTCCAGCAGCTTCTTACAGAAGCCACCCCTGTAACCCCCCCCGCTACCAAAACCTTGCCAGACAAAGCCAATACAGACATTTACGCATGGTTTCTCTCGTTCACTTTTTGGTCGGTCCAATGAATTCCATACTTACACATTAAGACACAGTATTGCGTATTTTCCAGTTTTTGTCAGCATAACACCCTTCGTATTGGGATCTTTCACCTCCACCAAGAAACTCCTTGGAATTCCTGTGCTCTTTTTCATTCTGGGAACAGACCCAAAACTTTCGTCCTGTTGAGACAAGAAATGCAGACATACCGCATCTTAAGACCCACACTTAAAATGACATTTCAATGATTATTTTAAGCAGCAAAAGCCTTTAATCCTCTCCTTTTACCTAGCGTAAGGGTCGCTTGACTAAAATACTTCTTTTCTTAAATGAATACAGCCAGGATGTTCCAAAGGCTTGAGCAGTGTTTTGAACTCGGTCGACATTCTTTGGCTTAACTTCAGGTTCCTTAAGGGTGAAACAGCCCTTAGCTCACCATCCGCTCAGAGAAGAGACACAAACCCGCTCCTCCTCCTCCAAAGGGCAATTCAGAGGGAGAGCTTAATTCAGTGCTCCGAATCACTCACTGGGGAAACTTACGTTCACCGTATCTATATGAAGGTGGAGTTCATACCTCATGCATATACATTCAGTGACTAACTTTAAATGGCATGAAGACACAACCAGAGGCTTGTCTAATTAAAACACACAAATGTTCAGTAGATGGGGTCAACAGAAACATCTTCTTTTTAGACGAAATACTAAAAACTATGAACTGTCATTAAAAAGAGTTAAAACCAGAAAAATTTCCAATGACATTGAAATGTACAAAAACACGCATGAAAGTTCACAGAGAAAGATCTATGGACACATTTCATGTCCATGACCTAGAAAAAAGAAAATTTTACATTTCTAATTCCAGGTTTCCCTCGAATTCTGAAAGGCTTTGCAACGTGGCCATATAACCTCTGTATTTCACCCCAAGAGAAACAATTCTTCACGTCAGCATTCATGTACTTGTTACCTAACTGCCAGGGTAAAACAATTAAAAACTAAGTAACACCAGAAGTCCCCCACAATCTTACCCCATTTGTTGGGCAGTTCTTTATATAGTGGCCAGGTTTTCTGCAACGATGGCAAGTATATGATGATGGAGGTGGACCCAAGGGTTTCTTCATGTAACTACAAGTTTTGGGGGAATAAAAGAACAAGGTATGCATGTGTCTCTCTTGTTAAACCAAACACCTCTACAGTTTTGTCCATAATCTTCAAAGAACAGATTTGACATTATCAACACTTACTTGACTGGATCATATTCATGGCAGGACTGGGTCATCATAGCTTTTAGTTTATCTTCTTCAGAAGCACTGGCTTCAGCCAGATTGGCAGTCTGTTTAACAGGCAATTATTTGACACGCACATTAGAAACACGTTTAAGCCCACACAGCCAAAGACAACACCGCTCACCCAGTCCTGTAAAGAGCAGCACAACACTACCTGAGGTTGCATGAAAACAGCTGCTTATAGAAAATACCATTGTCCTGAAGATGTTCTGGGGAGCCCTTACACCATTATTACATGGTGTTTGTGTGCGTGTTAACCTACTTGACAAGAGCATTCTTGGGCACTCAAAACCTTAGGCTCTGTTTGTACCTTACAGAAAGACTTGCGTAATCAATCCAATTGTCTTCCAAGTGGACTGAAGCTATATGTAGACAACATTACACGATCCAGTATATTTAAGGCGTTTTTTAAGCTCCAGCCTATTTGAAGAAGACATCCACTTTACATTTAATTGAGAAAGATGCATGCAAGTATCCTTCTTTACATTTTGCAGCATTAAAGGGACACACAAGAGTCAGGGAAGTTGTTTTTGCTTGCTGAAATGCAGCTTCTGACACAGAAGCATTAAAGGGAAGCAAGCTTTTTATAATCCCTCAGCAAGACAAAAGATTCTTGTCACTACAAATTTGACCATCATGTGCTGTGGGCAGTCCACACTGCATGTTTCCCCCTCTACTAACTTCTTCATATTAAGTGATTTAACTACAGTAAGCACAACCTGCAGTTTCTTCCAGTTGACTGTGTCCTTTTAACATACAAATTGTAATATCAACCTTATGCAGAACTAGATCTTTCAAATTATTGCAGCCAGCTGTTTTTTTAAAGTAGTATTTGTTCCAATGTTTTTATTTCACACTAGTCCAGATCCAAGCAGGGTCTAAGGGAGAGGCTGTAAATGATGTGGACCTTCAAGCACCTAGCATTCAGATCAACCACTCATGGTTTTGTTTTTATATGCATTCATTCACAAAAGCAACCAACTAGTTTCAACATTCTATTAAATGGATGTTTCGTAGACACCGGGTTTTTTTCAACAGTAACATAATCCAGATCAACACCTATGAAATCATTTCCATTAACATTTACAGAAAAATTTACAGATACTTGACTACTTTCTTTAAACCCAAACAGTTTACAAAACACATCCAAAACCCACAACACATTAGTAGGAATAGACCAAAATTCAAATATGGCATTTCTCACGTAGTAATAATAAACCCGAAAACTCTTAACACATCGCCTCCGTGCCAAGCCAGTCTGCACTAAAGAGGTTAGAGTAAGTGACAGGTTTGAGCTGCTTTACATTATGTTCCTGTATTTTTCTGAAATACTGAAATTTTCTCAAAAGGTTAAATGTGTACACCACAAGGACGTTTCTTCACATTTTAGCGTAAAATTTGGCATAAGTTTACAGAACCAAGGACACGTTTAGGGACAGCACTAATGGAGACCAAGTTCTTTTGGTGGCTACCTTCCAAACATTTCTTTTTTTTTTTTTTTTTCCCCAAATGCACACAATTTAATTTCTTCGGTGAGAGGGGAAAGAAGTGACCAGTGTGAAGAGATTCCTCTTTCTTGGAAATGAACTCCAACCTTCCTTTTCAGAAGAAGGAACTAGCTCCTCTGCATTAGGCCCTGCCCTCTCTAAGCTTTGTAACTTTAAAGACTAGTTATTTCATTGGCTAGCACTATGCCTTTTCACAAAGTGCAGCCAGTAGTGCTTTCCCAGAGGAAGGTACACATTGTTGAGCAAAAAATGCAAGCAGTTCCATAGCAAAACATGGCATTACAACAGTTCCAGAAGGTCACATCTGCTAATATGCCACACATACACATTGGTATATTCCTATAAACAATCAGGTACATTTTCACACTTTACACAGTCTGCATTCAAACAAATTAGATGATGTTGTCCACTAGCTATATACTAGTATTTATGAAACTGTGCAGCATTAAAAGAATGGATCTGTAACTTTAATGACTAGAAATTCAAAAACAGCCATGCAATTGTCCGTGTTAGAGAAACGATTCTCTTTTGGCTGTTGCACACTCCCCCCTCCAAATGTCCGTAACTTACAGCCAATTAAATTCTTCTGTAAAAACTGTTAGTTTCCAATGCAAAATTAATGAAACATATGAGAAATGGTAAACAGCTTCTGAAGTGCTACTTCTTTGTGTCTGGAACATGAATAATAGTGCAACATTACGTTGAGGCTGATAAGGTACTCCCCTTCTATCTTCCCAAAGTGGGAACTACTCTTTACAGGGTAGTACCAAAATAGACACACATTTTAAAGTTAAAATTAATACTTTAAATTAATAAAAATTAAATTAAAGTTTTGTCTCCATTACAACAGTTATCCAGCTACAGATCACAGTATAAGATTTTAAAAAACAAAGCAAACACCTTTTTTTTAAAGAATTTGACAAGAATATATATATACCTTAGCAAGGTGGGCCACAGAAAGAGATGCAGGAGAGTCATCTATCTGTTCACAAAAAATTAAACACATATTCAAGTTCTACAGTCAAAACATAGCAATAGTTAACATCTACTGTAGTCTGAGAGTCTGCACTATATCCTCTGAGTGTCACTGACAGGGGCACTGCCAACCCCGTGTAATTTGTGTTTGCTCAAAGTCCAAACCTATGGCACCTTCAGAGTGCCTGTGTGGTTAATGAGAAGAAACTAAAATAGCCAAACCCGCACGACATCAACTTACTGCTCCACAATATCTCAGAGACGGACCCTTGTCAAATGCTCACATCTGTCAATTTTCAGCTAAAAAGGATTTCAGTTTATTTGAGAAGGAAGCATCACTACAGGAAACTTATTTGCATTGTAGCTTGTAAAGTAATCAGTTAACATCTCATCACTTATAAATGCACACAGTTATGCTTTTATGAAGGCAGTAGCTGCCTGGCAAAATCAAGCACAGGCATATCAGCCCTCAACCATGAACTCTGCCCCTCCCGTCACTAAGTTTAAAAATGCCAAACTCACCATACCCCACAACACCCAAATAAAACCACCAATCCAGAACATCAGCCATACAAGTACACCACCACTTTGTCTAGAAAAAAACAGACTGCTCAAATTAGTGAAATAAAGGTGTTTACCATGACAGAGCAGCCTACAAAAACAGAGAATACTGATGTCTTGTATTTTATTAGACCACAGGCCATACTATCCAAATTAGTTTGGGAAGTGTGAGAATTTAATATTATGCTCCTTACTATCAGAGCAAAACCAATTTTTAATGATGATGAAAACATGGAGTCAGAGCACAGTCCTGTAATTTTTTTCTCCACTGCAACCACACTCCTCCCTCCCACCTACCTCCTGGAACACCCTGCAGGAGTGAAGCCCTCAGGCCACTAGTTTGTAATACGCTGCAGCGTTTATTGAGGACTAATAGTGAAATGCTGTTTTTCCACAAGTAAACAGCGTAACACTTTTAGCTTGTTCCTCTTCCAGAATATGGAATTATATTATGCCACAAGCAGCAGTTAAGCTTACACTAGCAAAACATTATCAGAAAGACACCTGAATCACTGCTTATTAGGTCTTCAGTTGTTCAAAAATGTAGAAGAAAGTGTCACAGCGTAAACGGAACAGCTCTCCTCAAGATGTCACTAAATGGATCAGAGGAGAGATTAAAACCCTTCCTTGGAAAAAAGCCCTTGTCCTTTATTACCCAATGTAGTGGAAGAATTCAAGGGAGCAGTTTTAGCAGACTCTGGGGACAAAATATTTACATGCAGAAGATGATTCGTCACTCCAGTTAGTCATGTCTTCTCTAGATGTTTAGGAAAGCACAGACAGCGTTACTCTAACACTAACTAAAAAAGTCTTGAAAACGTGCCTTTGGAGAGGAGCACCCAGATCTGGAACAAGAGACCTTCTTTCCACTGCAAATCTTACCAGAAGATTCAACTTTCCTTCCCTTCACAACATTTGGTACCCACTTCTGTCAAAACGGAAGTCTGATCAAGTATTTTGAAGCTTCATGCTCCACATGCCACCCTTCTTCACATGTGGAAAAACAGGCCTATGTTCTCTCATGGCAGGCACAACCACTATCACTTTGTGGGTTTTCAGAAGCAAACAAGGAATTAGGAAAGCTCTCTATTGGAGTCTGGCATTAAACAGTCTAGTATTGACCAGTAACTGAAACATAACAGTTAATAAACTATTAATTAGTTCTTGTATTTTTTTAGGAAGCAGTTATTATATGGCCTGCAGGCAACAGTCTAATTTCTTAAAGGAGATGAAAGCACTCCTTTCTATGAACAGTTACCAAAACCAGCAAATAGAAAATTAATGTACTATTTAGTACATTTGCCCAATGACCATCTTCCAATGATCCTACATTCTTGTGTCTTTGGTTTTTTCCTTTAAATTTCTACTGAAGTATTTCCTGCCAGTCCCTCCAATCGGTCAAGTAGAAACAACACCTCCATGAAACTTGTATACAACCCCAAGGTAATACCGCAGAAGAATTGGGGAAAAAAACCCAAACCAAAAAAACCCCAAAAGTAACCAAACAAAGAAAACCCTCAAAAAACCAGAATCAACAGTCAATGTATTAACTCCCATTTCAAACAGAAGACTAAACAGAAACTCACATAAAGCAAGTGGGAAAGGGGACAGAAAATAGGAGGAAAAGGCTAATCTCACTGCTGGAGTGCTGCATTTAAATCACAGTGGTTTCCTAAAACCCAATAGCTTGGTTAAACTCAAAATTCAGCCAGGAAGGATCACAGCTGTGCTTGACGGTGCTAAAATAATGCGCATGACTCTCTGCATTTCTGCAGCCTCTGAGGACTAATCCCAACTAGAGATCCTTGCAGTTACTGAAATAAGAATACAAAACCAAATAGGATCCACTTTCTTGATTTGGCCGTAGTAACAGTAGGACAGCAGCACAGATTTGGAAGTGTAGAATGACACCTAACATAAGAGCAAGACAATTAAGAAATATTCAAAGTATAAGTTTTTGTGCATCCTTTTTAAAAAAAAATCTGAACTGATTTTAACATTGCTGCTTTACTGTTCAACAATAATTGGCAAGCCTTCCCAGTGATTTATTCAGACCACACTAAGATCCAGGTTTTGCTTTGAAATACATGCAGAAAGATGTTTATTTAAAATAACAAAACAAAAAACCCACACACACACTTTAGACCAAGACCTGAGTTAGCTTTAAGAAGAAAGCTAACTGTGCCTCCAACACTAGAAGCACCTGAGGCTGCAGTGCTTTTACTCTGTGTGTGTGTGTGTGAGAGAGGACTTGTAAAGAGAGATGCAAGGCTTCCACCCTCCCTGTGGCTACCCACAACCCACATCATGTACACTCAAAGCAAACAAGAAGGGAACAGTTTTGCTTTGTCTTCCTTTTAATTAGTTCTAACTAACACTAAGTCTTCCCTCCCACTCCAGGATTTTTCCTTTTTAAAAAAAATTTTTTTTTGAGACATCTATGTGAGCTTATGGTAAGATGCTACTTAGAAATGTAATACAAAGACGCCAGGGAACACACGAGGCTGAAAGAATATCAACCTTATTTATGAAGATGTGATTTGTGTTTATACACAAGCTAGTAAACAAAGAGAAAAATAACTCTTTCCAAGAAATAAACACCCATCTCAATTAGATCAAATACTATAAATGTGGTTTACATAAATGCATTACATTAACTACTAGGGTCACTGGGCTCACAATGAGAGGCATTCATGTCCAAAAAGGAATTTGAGCCAATCAGTGATAGAATTATGAATGTCAGATTTTGACTTGGTGTTTTTACACCAACATACAAGAAGCTTTCCATTTTAAGTTCATTGTATACCATTCCACGAGAATCAGAGGCTGTATTCTTCACAGAACACAACCCCAGAGTTCATGAATTTCTAGATTAAGTTACCCAAACAGCTGATCAAGTGATCAGATCCAATGATCCAGGGTTAGTGCAAAGCCTCACACCATTCTAGTGAAGAAAAAGCACTTATACTTAAAGGTGAAAAATAAACCCCAACAAATAGGAATTTTTACATTATAAGGGCTATTTTGAAAAGCACAGTTACACCTAGCCTTTGACCCAAGTCGCAAATCCAGATCTAGACCATTACCAGTTAGGTATTTCCTTGTGTGAATTATCTCTAGTTTAGCAGCCGAATGACAGTGTTTTCTAACCTGAAGAAAAATGCTGCCCCTTTTCCAAATGGAAATTCAGAGTGGGGGTATACTAAAGAAAGGCTTAACCTTTGGGAAATCAAAGCAGCATCTAACCCCGAAGCCACCCAGATCCAAAAAAGTACTGCAGGCAGAAGTTCAGAAAAATGACAGGGATTTTACCCACAAATACACCAGGCTCTAACCTTGTGCCAAAACCTGTACACTGGGTTTTAGACATTTTCATTTGCAGACAAACTATTAAACTAAACTGCTTCATCAGATAGAGTGGAAAGATGAAACGCAGAACTTCAGAATACCACTTTGTGTAGCAACCATATTTAAATTCATGGCAATCTCTCAAAGACATACATGTACTCAGAGGGGCCCAAATAATTCTACACTTCAATTACACACTTTTAGGAACAAATACCCAAGCATTTAAGGACATGAAAAGGAAACATTTAGCTGCACATGACTGTCCTCAAAACGTATGGGATGTGTTGGTTTGGGTATTTGTTTGAACCCCCAGGTCAAAAGTAAGAAACAGTACCAAGTTTAAGCACAGTGGTTTCTCAGTGGGTTTTGATAACATTTTCAAAATCCATTAGGCAAAAAGAGTATTTAAAAAAAAATGCTAAGTGATATAATGTGGAAATGGCAGAAAATTCACTCCAAACAATTTGGATTCCAAGAAACATAAAGCACAAAACAACCTGTACAAACATATGCATTACTAGCTATACACAGATGTAGAACAGGGCACCATGTTCAGTTGTGCAAACCTCGGACCTACATGATCTAAAAGCGATCATACATTACCTGTACAACACAAAGTCATACAGGAAATATTCTAGCATATTCAATATGAAATGCAATGCATCACTAGGCACAAATACCAATATTCACATTAGGACTGTGCAAATGATGGCATTACCCAGTTTTTCCTATGCTGAATCAAAGACATTGTCTTTACAACATACACCAGGTTTTACTGGAATATATAGTTAGTTAATGTCTGGAAAATTAATACAAGGCTACGTTGTTTAGAATTAAGTGCAGTGTGTAGAAAAAAGTGTGAGATTGTGTTTTTACATACTGCTTTTGATGTTCCACTCACTGGCTCGGTACGACTTCTGGAAGAAGAAATAAAGGTGATCAGAATTTCAGGTAAAGCACTTGTACCCAGCATAAAGCAGTGACAACAGATTATAAAACCTGAACATCAAAACATTATGTTCTGATAGTCTAGGGAATGTGGAAATTTATTCATATACCTAAACTGTTCTCTCTTGGTACATTCAGTGCAACTAAAAAAAAACCCAAATCCCGTTCCTACTTTGTCACAAATTAAGATGTACAGATATAGAACACAATAGTGCAAGAGGAAGTCCTCAGGTATTTTGTCTCTGCTGCGTAAGTATCAAAAAGATGAAGTCTGTGTTACAGCTTGGTGTTCTTAAATATTATCAACTATCAAAATACAAAGGCAACTTTAACCAATCTGTACATATCTAGTATTACAAATGGGTACCAGATACAGTAATTTCCAAGAAAGAACACTGACGTTCTAGACACTTTGAAGTGCAAGTTTACTTCAGAGAAAACAGTCGGTCATCTGACAAAGAAATAACAAAAATGGCAGCAGCATAGGCTTTAGAACAGAGTTTCTTTGTGAAAGCCCAAGCACTGTATTCAGATAGCTACTACATTTAGCCATGGAAGTGCCAAAATACTAAATGTGTTACACATGCAATATTGACTAAAAATAGTAGTAGAAATGTCACCTGAAAGCAGTTTCTAGGGTTTGGTGTGATTTAGGAGCCCTGTGACAAAAAAGAAAAGGTCTTACTTGCCAGAAGTTGCTTGAAGGTAATCTTGAAAAGGCTACAATCTTTTTGGCAATAGTCATTACATTTGAAAACTTGCTGAGATTCCACACACTTATTGATCTGTATCTGCATGCTACTCATCATGAATCAGATGTGCAGCCCTTGATCTAGTTAACAAACAATTCCTACGTCATCCAAAGTGTCCCATGAGCAGAGACAATTCAAAGGCTGCTGTGGAATTTATGTACAAATAGAAAGGCTCAGGCTTCCTGCCACTACTAGAATACCACCAGGCTCGCAAGTACAGCCACGTACCTCCTGAAGATGAGGAAGTACAGGGAAATACTTTAGATTACCACACAATGGTTTCTTCACCCATTTACCTTGAAGAACATACAACAAGGTGAGTAACGCATTTTTGAAGGCCTCTCCACCATTATAGCATACATTCCTCGTTCCCAAACATTAACCACTCTACCAAGTTGTTTCTGCAATGTTTCCAGCTGACAGAATAGAAAGCTCATCTGCCTGGTTCATTTTCAACGCTACAACAGCAGTGCCATTCTTTCCTTATCCCCACTTACAGGTCTTTGTTTGATCTTTGATGCTAGCAGCATCTCTCCTCTCATTTCAGGGCAGTATTATGATACCAGGAGAGAGCGCCAGCCAACCAGAAACGGAGGATGCATTGACAGGGCGGCACTAAGCACACATATTTAAATTAACCCCCAAAACAAGGCCATGGTTATAAGCACAACACTGTGGCGTCCTGAATGCCTAGGTAGTGCCTGAAAGCACTGCAACAACTACTGAAGTAATATGCCCAAAGTTTACATGCAGAGTCACATCAATTCAGGGTTTTTTGCTCGCAAATGCTTCACAGGTACCAGGATGCTGCTGTACTGTTTTTTCGAGACACACAGTAACTCATCAGTCTACTGTATTGACTGAGAACCAACATGAGAAAGACATGGCAAAACCACAAGCTAATAATAACGACTAATTGTGGGGGAGAGGCGTCTCTTTAAGAAGGCTGGAAAACATGAATGTTCAAACAATGCTAATGTAGCTGAATACATACATGACAGCAATAATCCTGTAGTCAGCATTGCATTTGGATAGCTGTAAGTTTAACCAATACATCCGATTCTCTGTCCTCCATAAATCTTAGGAATATAGATTGAAAACCTGGAGCACTGATATCAACTTAGGGTAAAAACAGACTTAGATAACTAGTAACACTTGGTAACGTGCTGAACTGCTTACTGAGTTTCAAGTTTGGAAAGGGTTAACTATTCCTTTGTTGTACTCGCTCAAAAGGTGATACACTTTAGGATAGTGTTCTTTTTCTCTTGCCTGAAGTGGACATTGTCTTTAGGAAACTAATAGGAATCACTTATGAATGGAACTTCTGGTTTGCATGGTTTGCCAGCTGGCAACCCTTGGTCTTTCCTCTGTGCCTAGTATGCAAAACACCCAGATTTGGGGCGTAAGAATACCTGCCATATCCCACCCTGCCTCCCCAAATGCAAGAAATTGCCAGTGTTTGACTATCAGACTCTTCTGAGGTGGGAACAAATTATAAGTTTACACAAGAATGCCTATCTGTCTTTACTATAAAAGCAATAAAATCAAACACATAAAAGAAGGAATCTCTCCACGCAGAGGAAATGGGATCTACAACTTGGCTCTCAGAAGAATCAACCCCAAGAACAAACCCAATGGAATCATCTTAAAAGCTACCATTGTTACAGTTTGAACCCCATCTCCCAGCAGGACAAAACATGTAAGTCTACTTGGGGACAGATACATTAAAATCTAGCCCATGACAACAAAAATTAACAGCAGCTTTAACAAGAAAGATACAATCTGAATGTCTCTTGTAAACTAATATCAATTTAAAAAGTTAATCCGCTGAAACCCCTAACCAAGAATACAATGCTTTATGGATACTTACATAACACAGGTTTTGCTGGTGACTTTAACTCCTCCAGCGGGGATTCTTCTAACAATTACCGATGAGTTCTTAGGAATCAGGGCATTACCATCTGTGTATTCTGAAAACAACATCAATACAGAAAAAGAATTTGCCAGTTTACGAGAACGTATATCAATACATAATTACACAACATTTCCGAGAATCCCTTTATGGATAGAAAAGCAAAATTTGATATGTAACGTTGCGCTTTGATCGTCCCAACACACTGAAAGTACATTTCAAGAAATTGTCAGGTTTGATAATCAAACACAAGCAGCACAATCTTTTTCATGTTTTTAAAATGGCTGGAATGCCAACAGCAAAATGGTCTCAAAGGTCACTGAAGCGGAGTCTGC